>NC_048598.1:41219515-41519515 GCF_003668045.3 Cricetulus griseus
ATAACTGTCTCTGGATTTTTTGTTATTCATGTTATATCTTATAGCCTTTAAAACTCTTTCCTTTTTGTGTATGAATATGTAGGATTTTTTTTAATAGGATGATGTATGCTGGAAAACAATATCCTATAACTTTAGTTCCAGAGGATCCAACACCACATTTGGCTTCCTTGGTACTACACACACGTGTACACAGGCATATGTTCTACAATTTTGTCTTTCAGTCCCTGAATTCAGACCACAGATCCACAGCCACAGTCCAAATCTGCAGTGGTTCTGTAAACCTTCGGGGTGATGTGAAATGCAGAGCTTATATCCACAGCAACAGACCCAAAGTTAAAGATGCAGTGCAGGTATAAAAAGAGCAACTGGAGTATGAAAAAAATGGAAACAACTTAACATTGAAAAGTCCCAGAAGTTTACTATCTTCTTATCTTCATTTTATGATTATTAATTTTGTTTTAATAAAGTTCCAATCAGTTTCAAGATTTTGCATGTAGACTATGTATATGGGTTTAATAAGTATTCTACCCTTGTGATGTATCAGTACCTTTGAAATAATTTCTTTTGAGAGGAACTCAATTTCTTAACTGAAGTATTCACAGGAAGACTTGTTAGGTAATGTTTCAGGGTCCAAAAATTTAAAAAGTGGTGACCAGCATTTACGTCATAATATATTTCCTGATTTAGAATATTGGAAAAATTTGTTTAGATACAAACTTTAATTTTTTTTTTGGCTTTACTTCACTATTTAAATATGGGCTATGTAGATTTATTATTAAGCTACAACTGTGTTAAAAATAATAGTAATAGGTTCGATGAGTATATGAGAATAACAAGTGGACAATTTTATCCCAGAAAGCAAATAATGGGGATTTTTTTGTAATGAAATAATTAACTTTGAAGTTGTTTTATTTCTTACTGTGTTTTTCCCATAGGCAGTGAAGAGAGATATTTTGAACACGGTTGCTGATCGCTGTGAAATACTTTTTGAGGATCTAATTTTGAATGAAATTCCAGAAAAAAAAAGTATGATTATAAAATAAGTACTTTTTAAATTTTTGTTCTGTTTCACACAGTAAGATGTCAATATTTAATATGTGTGTCATTTTCTATAGCATGTTTTAAAACAGTAAGTTGTCTTTTACTTTTATTGCTGAATGAAATCCTTGGCAGTTGCTCCCTTTTCCACCATTGTGTTGTGAACATTTTTTATTAGCAAAGCTGTCAGCATTTAGCAATTCCAAGGAAGATCTTTTTAATGTTCTGCATGTTTTTTTTTTTCTCATTTTAAAAATTGGTTCTTTGAGAATTTCTTACCATGCACTTCCTGCATCGCCTCCTCTCATATCCTTCTTACCCACCCAAACTTGTTTGTTTTTAAAACCCGCCAGGCATATTTTTGTGCTGCCCACGTATTTTTGGAGGTGTTGCCTTCCACTGGAGCATGCTTAATCTACTAGGGGTCATACCTCTCAGAAGACTGACTCTCCTCTCAGCAGCTATCAGTTGCAGTAGCCACTTAGCCAAGGATGGGACTTGGTGCTCACTTCCCCTCTCTCTGCTGGGGTTTGGTATGGCTTGCAGTTGTACAGATCTTGTCCATGCTGTCACAGTCTATTTGTGTTCATCTGGGCAAGTGTTCTCCTGGGTCTGGAAAGCACTGTTTTTTTATAGTCACCACCTCTGTCTCTTACAGTCTGTCTGCCCCTATTCTGCTGTAATCCCAGAACCTTGGGCAGGGGTGTGTGATATAGATGCCTCAGTTAGGGCTGAGCATTCTGCACCTCTCATTTCCTGCTCCATGACTGGTTGTGGGTCTCTGTTAATTGCACTTACTGCAAAAAAACCTTCTTTGATGAGGATTGAGAGATACACTAATCAGTGGGTATAACAGTAAGTCCTTAGAAGTTGGTTTAATGTGATACTCATTTAGCAGCATACTAGTCTGCCATCTGGGGCGTATGACCCAGCCAGCCAGAGGTTCTTAGCCCTGACAACAGTGCCAGGTGTGGTATGGGTTTCAAACTGTGGAGTACGCTTTAAGACCAATCAGAAACTGGTTGGTTCCCCCCACGACATTCATGCCTATTGCACTAGTAGACATGTCTTAGCAGGTCAGTTGTCATTGTAGCTAACAGGGTTCAAAGTGGGGTAGGACTAATTTTTTTTTCATCTAGTAGCATGCAAAGCACCTTCTAGTACTGTTAATGCTAGCCAGTAGGGGTGAGGCTTTCAGATGAGCACCAGGTTGATTTCGTCATGTTTTAGCATTCAGCAGTAGGTCTTGACAGTGAGTTCATGGTGAGCAAACACAAACATTGGCAATAGCCTATACTGTTAGGATTTATGGGATTTTCCTGGCCAATAACTCCAAAGAAAGTAACCCATTCTCAGCACCAGACTTCTTATTTGTTAACCTGTAATGTCATAGAGGCATCTTTGCTCAAACTCTGCGTAAACTTTTTTATATGTACATATAAATACTTGAGGAAGCTTCTGCAGTAGTGGGTTTTCATATGATGTCTTTAGTGTTAGTTATCCCTTCCTGTATTCCCTCTTCTACCCTGCTTTCCATTCCCTCCCCATATAACACTTTCTGTTCCATTATTCCCCTTGGACTCTGTATATAGCTGCATTCTATCTCCCCTCTCAGGGAGGATTTTTAAAACAATTGTATCTGATGGAACTACTTTTGCCAGAGTACAGTGCCAGCAGTTTAAATTGAAGACTTTTGCTGATGTTGTAGGTTTTAAAGTCATCTTATATGTACTCAAACATTAACTTATTGGTGTTTGTTGTATACTGGATTTTTTTAAGGTACTGTTTATACACTATTATGTTTTGTATTTCTTAGCTGTTTCTCTAGCAGACTTGATTAGGTTCATAAATGGTTGAATTCCGTCTTTGGGGAAACATTAGCAGTTTATGTTTTACATCTTAGTAATTCATATTAAGATAATTTTGTACCCAAAAAATTATATTAAGTCTGCTTTTGAAGCTATATGTTTGTGTCTCCATTCCTACTGTTCTGCTGGTGGGTGACTTTCTGATTCTTAAGTGTTCTACAGCCAACTCTTTGGCATTCAGTTTTTATAGCATAATCTTTCTTCAGCAAACAGAATCCAAATTTGCAGTGTGCTTAACCATCTTCAAATTCAAGTGTGCTTGGTTCAAAATATAACATCATCCTAATTTTGCTTGCTGTGGTACAAACTGCAGTTATATAATTCTAACAGTGGGAGGCAGTATGGCCAAAGAGTAAAACTATTCTTCCAGTTCTACACAAATGCAATCGTACAGTGAAAGGGGAAGAATCATACAGTTTATACCACTGCATTCCCATGACACTTAAGGAATACTTAGCATCTTCTGCTTGTAATTATATAAGGTAGTCCTAGTTTCTTGAAGAAAAAGTATAGATTGCTAATAGAATGACCCCAATTTTCTGCTTGATTTTTTTGCACTGGAAGCTTTTTAATCATATCTGATACAGACGGAAAGTAGTTATTATTTACCACATATCTACTTCTGTGTTAGTTTATCAGAGCCACATTTTGAGCTAACCAGCAGTTATATCTATGTAGCTAGTAACTGTTTTCAAATGTAGGGACATATAGTCTAATTTGCAGGTGGTGACTGGGGAGATGGCTCATTGGGTAAAAGTGCTTGCTCTCAAGTATGAGGACCTGAGTTCAATCCCTAGGACCCATGAATCCCGAGAACAAAGCTAGGTGTTGTAGTATGGACTTCTATTCCGTGTTGGGGAGGCAAAGGCAGGGAAGGCCCTGCATTGACTTCAAGCATTTATAAATGAAGAAAAAGTTAGTAATAAAGTGCACAATGCTTGCAAGATTAAAACAAATAAGAAAGGTAGCAGTCTATAGGAGAGTTACAAAATTAACTAAATTTTTTTCATCATAGGACACAGTGGGTCTCATAAGGACTTGGGATTAACAACATCTCTACATTAAAGACAAGGAGAGTTTATGTTTCATAGGTATATTACCTAGGTCCCTTTGAAGCTGCCAGGGAAATTGAAGAAAGAAAGAAATCGATAAAAGCAGTTTTGTCGACTAGGAAGTTCAAAATCATTGTCATTTCAAACTTCATTCTAACATGTTTTTATATTTTTAAAGTAAATGTTTATTGACAGCAATAATAGATATATCTAAATACTGATAATGTAATATTCTTTTTAGATTATGAACTTCCTCAGCGAGTTTTTGTTCCCCTTCCTGGATCCGCTATAATGTTATGTGATTATAAATTCGGTGATGAATCAGCTGAAGAAATTAGAGACCATTTTTCAGAAATGTTCGATCATGAGATTCAAATAGAAGACTTGGAAATTGCAGAGGAAGTAAACACAGGTAATTAAAATCTGCATAGACCATACCTAATCTCAACATACCTTCCTGTTTCCTTAAAGCTAATTCTGTTTGACTCTTCATATTATTAGCTGGAAGTATGTGTGAACACACACAAGCATGGCAGATCTCTACATATAAAAGCATAGAGTGAGTATTTTCTTTGGAAACTTTACCCTAACTCAAAACACATCAAGCACGTGAATCTTCATGAGACACAGTTAGCTTTAAATATGTGGAAATATGTAGTTTTGGGATATTTCTTTCTTTTTTGGGGGGAGGGGAGATATTTATTTCAACATGAGAAAAGTTCTCAAACTGTTTTAGAAAATTTTCTCTGTGTAATTTGTTGTTTTCTCTATGTCCTCATTGTATAAGGCATACACTAAAGTAAGGTAGGCAGTTCCAGAAATCAGATGAAGATGGTTTGGATAGAGCATAGACTTTTGATACTGTTCAGTTGTGTAGACAAAGGAAAGCAGTAGCTGTCTGCAAGTCGAGGAGGTGTGCTCAGAAGAAACCCAAAATGTTCATATCCTGGTATTCAGCTTCTAGCCTCTGGAAGGGTGAGAAAAGAAGATTTGTGTTGTCGAAACCAAACAAGTGAGAACAAAACCAAACAATCCTATTATCTGATTTAAAAGATAGACGGATGTCAGAGAATATAGTGAGGTCCTCAGAGTACCTAAGGACTGACTCAAGAATAATTGTTACTGGTGGTTTTCTTTCCCTCCAGGTGCCACCACTCTTCTCAGCCCCAAAGAAACACACAGACCCTATATTAGTTATAAAACTATTGGCTGAATGTTTAGGGCTTCTTACTGGCTAGCTCTGTCTTAATTATTAACCCATAACTACTAATCTATGTATTTCTACATGGCCTTATCTTACCAGAGAACACCTGGCATGTCCTACCTCCCAGTCCCTCCATGGTGTACCCTCCCAGCACTTCTCTGCCTATCTTTCCCAGAATTCTCCTCATCTCCTAGCCCCACCCATCTTCCTGTTTCTATCAGCCAAACAGTGTTCTGTTCATCAACCAATAAGAGAAACATATATACAGAAGAATATCCCCCATCAAATAATGATCAGAATTCTAGGGTCTACAGTTACTTGATTAGTTATTCAAGAAGAAAAAAAAATTTTTTTCCACAGGCATGGTGGCAGATTTAAGTGCTAATCCCTAAATCCTAGCCCTCAGGAGACTGAGGCAGGGAATTGCCAGCCTGGCTACATAGGGAGTTTCAGGCTACCCTTCTCAGATAGAACAGTAACAACAAAAATTGCAAACATAAGCAATATACATTGTAAGTAGATGATCTACAGGGTTTTTCTTTTTATATCTTAAACCTAATTCTTTTCCAAGAGCCACCACTGTTGAGAAGACAGTAGATTAGCTTCCTGAAGTCTGTCTTCCATCTTCTCTTTAGCCAGAGTATTGTGTAACAGGAGTCAGCACAGTCAGTGACTGTCTACCCCTCCTGTCAGGTCTCGACTCTGAAGGTGATGGTATTTTTCTCCTTACCTGTCCCCTCTATGTGTACCAGGGTGAGGGTGTGCTACCCCAAGGTCTTGTGTTCCTCCTGAGCCTGCCAGTTTAGATGACAAAATAAGACCTTGGTTTCAGCTCCCACTCCATAGGGGCAGGGGTGGGAAGAGATATCCAGCTTTAGTACTTCACTAATTCTTCCCCATTACTGCCTTTATTTTTTACTTCTCCTGCAAGCACACACCTGTTTTACAGATTACTATGTAATATAGTAGAGAATACCAACTTTATTAAAAGCCTTATAATTTGACTAAGTTTCATTTTTGCAAATAAATGACTTTTAACCCTCAAAACAATATACTTTATTTATTTTTAGAATTAAGTGCCCATGAACCATATTTTATCTTTTATTTTAGCATTACTTATATTATCATGATCCAGGAAACAGAGTATCTTAAATATTCATATAAAAATTGTACCTAATCCCTCTTTAAATATTTAGTAGTTCTAGATAGCATATAAATACTAATCCATATATCTGCTTTTGTGGGTTTTAACTTTTATAAGCTTTTAACTTAGGAATTTCAGGCTTTTTTGTTTTTGTTTTTTGAGGACAGGGTTTCTCTGTGTAGCATTGACTGTCCTGGAACTCACTCTGTAGAGCAGGCTGGCCTCGAACTCAGAGATCCACCTGCCTCTGCCTCCTGAGTGCTGGGATTAAAGGTGTGCACCACCACTGCCCAACTAGCTGTAGCTTATCTTTTAGATGCATAGTGAAAGCCATGGTGTGCTTTGATCTGCGACTAGGCCTGCCACTAACTAATAGCTGTCTAAAGCCTTTCTGAGCCCCAGATTCCTTTGGGCTAGAGAATATATTTTCTAAAAAGTAATACATATAAATGGAGGATGGTAGGATACTGCACACTCTCAAAACACATTGATGTTAAAGTGTGAGCATAATATTTTATAATACATTTGGATTTTCATAAGCATCTGAAATCAGGGTTTCTACATACAATAAACCCCTGAAAATAGTTCAGATTGAAAAATGGAAATGAGTTGTGTGAAACTTTCTAAATATCTGTTGTTATTTCTAAGTTTTTGGAATTATTATCTGCTTGACTATTACTATATGGTCTATAATGTAGTTGTTAAGTAGTTGCTATGTTTAAAAAATACATATTTTGCCAAGTAAGTGTCTTCAGGTAACATACTTTTAAACGACTTAAGGGATAAAAACAATTTGTTTGTCAAAATGACTCACTAATATTGAAGGATAACCATGGCTTTAAAATTTCTTGGATGTGTTAGTCATCTCATAGACATTAACTTAATAATTCAGATGTACTTTGTCTATTGTCAGATAAAAATAAATTGAAGACACGCCTTTAAAATATGCTGAAACTCATCTTTGTCAATTCTGTCATGGCATTGAAGCCAGTTATTCTTTGTTACTAAATATTCATTATTTGTTTATTATTTTCTGTGTTTGAATCCAGGGCCTTGTGCAATGCAGGCAAACTTCCTACTACTGAGCTATATCCCCATACCCTGGTCTTTGAGACCTGTCTTGCTATGTGATTCAGTAAGGCTTTCAACTCCTTCCTGTTCCCATGCATTCTAACATGCCTGAGAAGCATTAACAATTTAAGGAAAAATGAAGAATCCTGATTGCTTATTTTGATGCTAGGAATGAAACTCAGGGCCTTGTGCATGGCATAAAGTCACACTCCCATTCAGATGTATCTCAAACCCCTGTAGTAACACAGTAGCTTGTGAGTCCAGCTCCCAAGACTACCTGCAGGTTTCAGGTCAGAAGCCACATCGTAGTGGAAGGAACCTAGAAAATCTCTAATCTGAGGTGTTACAGAATAACTCATACTTACACTGTTTGAGTTATGTTCTTTATCCTTCTCCAGTTCTAATTCTGTTTTCCTAATTGTCTATAATTTTCTAGCCCTAATTCTTTGGTTCCAATCTGTAATTCTAAATCTTTGGTTCTAATTCCCTGTTTCAGTCCCCTGCTTCTGTGTTCACCTAGCTTAAAAACATTTTTTACTGGTGGTTTAAGTCAGTAAAAATAGTTAACAAGAGTCACATCTCATTGGTCATAGCACATTCTTTGGGTAAGCCATAGGGCAGAGCCATTTACCATGGCAACACAGAGTTTCAAGGTTTCTGGTGTAAAACTGACCAGATGTCAGGGGCACAGGGTCTGGTGAGACAGGCTTTGAGACATAGTTCTTTTATCAGCTAGACTTGGCCAGTGAGGAATTGACATGATTTTGTTGTTGTTGTTGTTGGTGGTGGTTTTTCTTTTTAGGTTGTACATTAATAACCTTAGTCACACATCTGCAACTCTGACCATGTGCATACTGTAAAGTTTTTAACTTATGATTCATTTGCAGAAACCTTCAGTCTAGTTTGAACTTGCTCTGAGGTAAAAATGAGCTAATTGTGTGTAGTTTGAGTAAAAGGAACAAAGCAGGCTTTTAAGTGTCTTACAGTACTCGTGGGACAATAGATCTAGTTATGAAGTGTATCCTAGTATATTTTCTATATATCAAAATTTTATAGCTTAGTGAGAGGTTATCTTCCTGACCACCCACAAATATATGTGCCCATAGATTGAGATGCAATCATGAGTTGTATCTGCATGTCATATGAAGTCACATGACCTACAGTGCAGGTATTGGGGAGACACCATAGCTGTTTTAGAAAATGTGAAGTTACAGACAGGAGCAACACTTTGCAGAGTCAGTGGTCCTGCAGGCCCTGCCTGGGCAGGATTCTGCAGAGAATCATTCTTCTGGGGGATTGACATCTGAACACTAGCTTACTGTATACTTCCGTGGCCCTCAACACTGTCCCTCACTATGTAAGCATGATCTGTTTTCGTCAAATCTGCTATCTTTCTGCCTCAGCCTCCTGAGTACTGAAATTTCAGGTGTGTGACAGCACCACATCCAACTAATGGTTGGTCCATATATATGCATAAAATGTTGACTATAGTTCTACAGGGATAGGAAACTCATCTATTTAAAAAGTTCAAGTCCTGGATGGCTGGTGAGATGGCTCAGCTGATAGTGGCACTTGCTGTCAATATTGATGACCTTAGTCATAGGAAAGTAATGAAGTACATAAAAGCCACCTCCCACAATACATAGTCACTTTTTTTTTTTTTTCCGTTTTGGTACCACAGATACCTATTAAAATACATTTATGTGTCATCCTTATGTGTCTATGTTTGTGTATGGGATACATGCATAAAGACTTTTTAAATTGAAACAGGGTGTTTACATTTAAGCAAACATTTCAGTATGTCCTAGTCTATCGCTCTCTCATACACACACACACACACACACACACACACACACACACACACTGCTATACTTTGTTGTTGTTGTTAATGAAGGGATCAATCTGAAGTAGTTCCTTTCAAACATAGTTTCCTAGAATTCTGTAGCACTGTGTTGCACCACCACTTCTGGGGGACAGTGTGAGTCTGGCCAGGCTCCTCCAGGACTCTCCATTCCTGCCACTGCCTCAGTAATGCTTCTTTCATCTGCTTTACATATGTTGATTTTCCTGTCAGATTTTGTTTTCATTGGATTTTTTTTTTTTCTACCGTGGAAGGAGAAACAAAAGCCACTGGCCTGTATGATCTCTGTATGATTGTATGAGGTCAAATACTTTCAATTGGTGTTAAGTCACTTTACATAGGCAAATATATATAAGGTATTGCCAGCATAATGAAGTAAAAACTTATCTTTGGGGTGGGGAGATGACTCAGTAAAGTCTGACAATCGGAGCTCCATCTCAGGAACCCTTGGTTGAGAGAGAGAACAAACTCCAGTTGTCCTCAGACCACCCGCACATGCCCTGCTTTGGCCCATGTGCATCCACGCTCATGCCCACAACACACACACACACACACACACACACACACAAAAATCAATTTTTAAAAATTATTTTCTACCCTTTAAAAAACAAGGTGAAAAAAATTTACCAACCCTAAGTCGACAACTGCTTTACCTACTAGGATTTGTAAAATGTGATGCAGTACTTGCCTTCCTAAACTTTCAGAAGTTTGTAAGGTAAAATTTCTAGTCATATTTTTTTTTTTTTTTAGAAAATGAAAATATTTATTGCATGAGTGAAACAACTCTCTAATAAATAAGCCTGGTGAATATAAGGAAATATGATTTATCAAACACAGGAACAGCGTTTTCACATTGTGCCAAGAGACCACAGTGTTGGAACATGCTTCTTGGTCTTCACATGTTACAAGAATATCTCTTCAACTTTCCACTAATCTTATAAAACTAGCACATTTTTGTTGGAATGAGAAATTCCATGAAGTTAGTGAAGGGATTCCCATGAGAATCTAGTGATATTTTTGTGGCAATATATTATTTGTGATTTATTAAAGCTTGCCTGAGGATTCAGAAAGCAAAGTCAGCCTCAAGCTATAGAGATCAGGCAGTGGTGATACACACCTTAAATCCTAGGACTCAGAATTAAGAGGTAGGTGGATCTCTCTGAGTTCAAGGCCACCATGTCTTACACAAGAGTGAAGAGTAACAGAGCTCATGCCTTTGATCCTAGCACCTGGAATCACACGCCTTTAATCCCAGCATTAGGGAGGTATATAAAATGGGAGCAAGGTCTCAGATCAGGCATTCAGTCTCAGGATTCTCTCCAGCCAGGCTGAGGAAAGGCAGCAGTCTGAGGTCTGGGAGAGCTTGTGGATCAGCCCTTTCAGGCTGAGGTAGAGGAAAGAGCTAGTTGCTGGCTGATTTGCTTTTTTAATCTTCAGCTTGACGCTTGATTCCTAATATCAGTTTCTGGGTCTTTTATTTTTCTGACTTCCACAGGCACCAGGCACGCATGTGGTACACAGACATCAGCAAACACACATGAGCATAAGAACAAAACAATTTAAAATAAAAATAAACAGATCTTTAGAAAAATGGGTGAGGGGAAGGAAAATGCTGCTGATTGTGTATTTTATGTTATTTAAAAATGACAGTTCTTGATTTCTGTAGCATTTGTTCTGCTTTCTTGCAGCTTGTATAACTTCCTCTGTGAAGAGCGAAGCGTCACCAACCAACACAAGTGATGAACAACCAGAGCCACCAAGTAAAACTACAGTTGGATTGAAGATTAAGCAAAACATAGGTATTTGCTTTTCTATAATTTTGAAAAATGAATTGATTTTGAGTTTTCTATGTTAAAATTAATTTCACTTCACCAAAGTGTTAGATTGGGACAATAGCTGTACAAACAAATGTGCATTATAATGGTTGAGAAGCCCTGCCCACTGCATCTGTGCTTCGGTGTAATCTAAGTATGAAACAGCTGACATAGTGGGTATGTGTGCATTTGTGTGTGTCTCTGTGTACTTACATGTATGTGGATGTCCACACATACACATATAACATTTGCAGATACTTTTTAAAACACTTGTTCTGTTTTCTCTTAGTGTGCATATGTGTAAGAGAGACACTTTGCCCAATCGTTCTGAGCTAGTTTTTCAACTTCCTACCATGTTTTCCTCTAAGATGTCTCTGGATCTTAGCATGTACATACCTGTCCATTTCTTTTTTTTTTTTTTTAAGATTTTATTTATTTATTATGTATACAACATTCTCCTTCCATGTATATCTGCACACCAGAAGACGGCACCAGATCTCATTACAGATGGTTGTGAGCCACCACGTGGCTGCTGGGAATTGAACTCAGGACCTCTGGAAGCTCACCAGCCCCTACCTGCCCATTTCTGTAGTATGTGCGTATGTTTGTATGCCTATTGCGTGTAATGTCTTACAGGCCCATCTCTTACCCCTATTTTGGAGCCTAAGGATCAGTTGAGCCGTTCTTTTGCTCATTCCCCTTCCATTGTTTTGTGTTTGTTTCACTTTCAGGTGCCATTGCAGCACTAGCAGTTGCAGTCCTTGCGGCCGGCATCTCCTTTCATTACTTCAGTGATTAGGGTGAGGCACAGTGAGCTTGCCGATCACCCAGAAAACATTGAACAACAGCTATGAAAAATAAAGATGTAAATGTCCCAGCTGCATCTAATCTCTGCTACAATAATGTCTATTAGGTGTGTTTCTGACTTACATGACATCACCAGCTGCCTTGTTTACCCTGCTTTTGTTATCTGGCCCGGGTTTCCAAAAGTAAACTATACACCTAAATGGAGTTGCATGTAACACATCACTATTATGTATTTTCAGAAGAGTCAAACTGTGAGCTATTTTAGATTTTAGTCCTATTGAATGGCGTCACACATTGATCAAAATATTGAAACTTTGAGCAGTCAGTAGCAAACATAGTTGATATATCATCAGGAGTTGTCTGGCAAGTCCTCCTAGAGGACTTGTCTAATATGCACTCAGTTGTAATATTTTATTGACATGGTTTAAACTGGAGACCAGGAATACTATTTTGAGCATACAAATGGACTGTGGTTTCCTGAATGCCAGGTGTCAGTAGCAGCACGGCAGTATGCTGCTTGCTTCAAACAAAAAACAGAGATATGTAAATTGAAGATGCTATCCGAGGCAGGGATAGTTAATGTTCAGTAGCTCTTACCCTGTAGTTCTGGGTAGCTCCTGGCAGAAACAAACTAGAAGCACTCCTAATTTAGGCCCAAGACTCCCATAAATTATGATCAAGAAGTATTTTTTCATGATTGTAAGTCATGAGGTACAAGGTGCACTGAGACAGCAGGAGAAATAAACTAGGAAACAAAAATAAGCATTGAAGTCAGTTCTCCCAAGTTCACAACAACAATGTAGAAAACGAAGGACAGAGCCAAAGATGCAGATGAGAGCTGGGTAGCCCTCCTTAGCCTGAGGACTGCATTCTTTAAACGAAGAGGGCAGCCTGCAGGCTGGTTAATGGTAGAAGACTGAAGACATTAGTGAAGCTGAGGTAGAGCAGCAGGAGGGAGGGGTGATGGTCTAGGAGAACCAGGAGGGGAGAATGGAAGAGAGGCAGCACTCGGGCTGACAGGTTCTCCACACATTAGCAAGACATTTATAAATTCAAGAAACACATTAAAAATAAAATAAAATCCATGATTTGGTCCAAATAGTGAACCACAAGACACAAAGCAAGGTTGTAAAAAAGCCAAAGGGATATAAAGGTCCTCAGCTAAGGCAAGTCAGTCACGTGCAGAGTAGACCCCGGGAAGCAGCAGTGTTCCCAGGAAAGTGGCAAAATACCTTAGAATTGTGAGTGCAGCTGTAAAAGTTGGTACAAAGCAAAGCTCAGAAACAACAGATCTTCATTAAAGAAACTGAAAAAAGATGGTCTTCAATGAAGAAAATTACTCCAAAAGCAAGATCTGAAATGAAGTGTTAGAGAACAAAGTGATCAATATTGTAAATTTAAAGTGTTGTTTGTATAAAGCAATCAGTGAAGTATTTACAGAAATTGTAAACAAATGTAAAAGTGAATAAATATTATTATGCAACATTAATGTGGAATTTTCAAATAAGGTTATAACTGGGAAAATCTGGCTTAGAGGATAGGAGGAGGGTGCTCTGAGGGTCTGGGGCTAGGGTTCAGGAAGCAGGCCAAGTCAATGTTTAAATTAGATTATTGCAGTACATGGCTAACTTTTAAGGGCACCTTCTCAAAAAAGAGAGAGGTGGTGAAACAGCCTAATGAGAAAGAGATTCGGAAGGAACACACTAGAAATAAAGGAAGAGATTAGAGGGGGACAAATATGGGAAGCAACAATAGAGCGCATGTTTCATAGATAAAGGCCCTGGACTGCTTCCTCTCTGTGAAACAAAGACAAGTGAGACCCTGGCTCAAAAAAGAAAGAAAGAAAGAAAGAAAGAAAGAAAGAAAGAAAGAAAGAAAGAAAGAAAGAAGGACTAAGTGGACAAAGCATTTAGATCAAATAGACTAAATTCTGGAAAGTAAAATTTTAGTTAAGTATAGATGTTAAATAGACCTGTTCAGGTGTGTTGAATAGTAAACCAATTAGGTTTTTTTTTTTTTTTTTTTTTTTTTTGGTTAACACCTGCCTCAGTTTGTTACCCCTCTTTTAAAGATAATATTACTATTCAAAATCTTAACCAAATTTTCAAAGCATATGTGACGAGGGAAGACTTTCTAGGTTATTGTATGAGGCTCATAAAACTTGCTGAAACCAGGGACAGCCAGAGAAAAGAAAATTACAGGATTATACTTGTTAACACACATGGAAATCAGATGCACTATTCAAGTTAATTCAGCACTGTATTAAAGAGATGAATGCATTAAATATCAAGAGAAGGAGATGCTTGTTAACTTGATCACCATCCTTTAAAAAGGTAAGAAAAAGATACGAATTTTAAGAACACGTGACTAGACATATTAAAAGATTTATCTACATAAGAGACTAATTAAGGCTATATAGCCAGTACCATTTTACATTAACTAGGTTGAAAAACTAAGACATGGAGATGCTAATAAAAATGGTGTAATAAAAGGTACTTCACACTGTAGGTATTCAGAAAGCCATTTGACCTTTAGAGTTAAGTTATTATATTCTTCACATACATACCTTAGGTAAATTCTTGCATAGATAGAACAGTAAGAATTTATGACTGTTATCCAAATATTTATTGATTAAAAAATAAGTAAATTGTAGGGTATGCAATTTTATTTAGCAGGGAGAATGACATATGTGCAAACACGAAGGTAGAATTTAAAGCTTCATGGCTGTGCCTGTAATTTCAGCCCTGGAGGTTGAGGCAGGAAGGAAGATTTCAAGTTCAGTGACAGTCTGGGCTGCATAGTGAGACCCTCTCTTAAATCAATAAAATTAATTTTATTTAGAAATGGTTAGGCAAATGCCAAGTCTACCTATCGTGTAATACTGTTTGTAAAGTTAAGCAAATTTAAACTATATTACATGTATTTTTGGTGAAATTGTTTTTGAAGGTACAAAAGTTGAGGATGATGGCAGAACTGGGAATCAGGATGTGACAAATTCATTGGAAACAGTATTGCCATGCTTTCCTTCCTAAGTAACAGGTGTCCAGATGCTCATTTTATTTACTTTATGGCAGCAATACATTACTTTTATTTTCTATTGTTAACAAACCATCCCCACTTACATCATAGTTGCTTTTCTCACAGTTCTCTGAATGGACAGAAATCACTTTAGTTCTCTACCTGGTGTTTGCTGGAACTTCAGCTACCTAGGGGCTAGATTGGGGTTGAAACATATAGGATAGTTCTTTCACATGGTTGACAATTGATGGTAGCTCCCAACTGGGAATCCATCCATCACGTCTCAGTTCTGTGTAGGTTTCACATCTGGCTTTGAGTCCTTCCATCATACTGGCTGAGTTTCTTCATATTTTATGATGCTTAGAGTCAAAGAAGTAACACAGGCACGGACATTCCAACAAGAAAAAAGTTGAGACTAAGTCTTTGAACCCTGGCTCAGAAATTCCTGAATATGATTTCTACTACATATGTTAGCCAACCTAACATTCAGGATAAGCCTAAACCAAAAGACATGGGGAAGAAAATCTTTATTCAGAGGGGAAATATGACGTGTACATTTATCACAGTTTGCCTTTTAATCTATTGCTTGCTTTCCTTTTACTGTGCTACTTCTGTAGACCAGTAGAATGTCTCTTCCTTTTACATAAGCCCTAAGGTGTTCTAGCTGTCAGTAGTTCATTACATTCTTACCAGCACTGTGGGGATTAACTCAAGCTCCATGACAAGCTCATAAGCTTGGTTGGTTCTTACTGTAGGGATTTGTTTAAATGTAGGTTAGCTACTGCACAACAAATGCCCAGGAAATTGTTCTTAATTGCCCAATGAGCAAATGTATTGGGGGAAATTCATAACCTATTAAAGTTATATTAATGTTAGTAGGTTTTGATTTGAATAAAAGAATAATTTATTTAAATAAAATAGAAGTGACTGGTTTGTCTCTGCTTTCACCATTTTGAATGTACTTTTGCATTCATTGTCTCATTGACTTTTACAAAATATTTGTGTTGTTAAGTGGGGCACAGGCTTATTGATAGGACCCTAATTTAAATGACTGTTATTGAAGAGTTGTTCATATTTAGGAAGAGTAAACACTTGAGTTTCTGCATCAACTTGTCACATGCTAGGGTCATCTGAGAAGAAGTCTGCCATCAACCTCAGTTGAAAAAAAAAAAAAAAAACAACTCCCTATGACTGACTTGTAGGCAAGCCTATGGGTCGTTTTCTTGACAGCCATGTGTGGTGCCACCCCTGGGCAGGTGGTCATGGGGTGTATAAGAAAGCATACTGAGTAAGCCAGTAAGCAGCACTCTTTCATGCCTCAGCATCAGCTCCTGTCTCCAGGTTCCTGTTTCGAGTTTCTGCCTCAACTTTTCTTGATTATAGACTACAAGCTGTAAGAAGAAGTAAACCCTTTTTCCCCCAAGTTGCTTTTGGTAATGGTGATTTTCACAGCAATAGAAACTCTAAGACAGGTAACTGTTTGTCTCAATGATCAGAAATAGGTTACTCCTGATTTTTATGTTTATAAAATTGTTTTTAAATGATTTACATACCTAGCATCAGCTGGTGAAGCTAGATTTTTATATTGTGCTATGGAACTTCTGAAATGGTCATATCCAAAGAGTTCTGTTTAAAAATTCCTAATTAAGACATGACATTTTAGAAAAGATCCCTCATTTAGCTCTTTCAGTTTGTTAGGATATTTTGTTTATGGAATTGGGAAAGGAACTTAATGATCAAGATGAAAATAGTTCAGTCAGGTCTCAGATTCTATTTTAGTCAAATCCAATCTGGTTGTAGGTATACCAGATGCCTAATCCTATGGTTAGAATATAGAATATCAATTAGCCTCAGCTAGGTTAGGTTACTGTATCTTTATCAAAGTAGAAATAACATAGATTTTAAAATAACTTTTCTGTACTTTCAAGTTAGTACAATTGAAAATATATGCTACTGGTAAATAGCTTAAAAATTAGTAAAAATAGCTAATAACTAGAAAACTGAGTTGTACTGCCAAATCTGACAAAAATAGAATCTTGATAAATCAGTTAATTCCTTTGAATTTGAGGCAAACTTAACAGCATCAGCATTCATTATATAGTGCTTTTCAATTTACAAAGTGTTTTCAATCATACTTTTTTTCTTTTTCAGTTTAGAAACTGAGGCTCAAGAAAGTGATTTTCCAAACCTAATGGTTAATACTTGGGTAATTGTATATGTTGTATATTAAGGAGAAAGACACTGATGAAAGGGAATGATTAAGAATATAGAATTGAGGAAGGACAACTCTGTAAAACTCAGAAAACGTGGCTCTAAGCTTCCTCAGAAAGTGAGGAGGTCAACTATAAAGGAGTAAGTACTGGCTGTTAGACAATGGATGCTGCTTCTAACACAATAGCTCACTCGGAGTAAGGAGAAGGTTGATGCTCATGTTTACGGGCTGTCAGGCTTGGGTATGAAAAGTGATACTTGATACCTGCAGATTTCTAAGAAGTTTTCTAAGTCACCTGAAAATGAAAAAAAAAAAATGTGAGCAAAGGGACATTTGCAAAACTTGTTGCAAGGAATGGGTCATCAAGTTGACCAAATCAACAATGGGATTGCCAGATGGCACATTTACCTTTGAGGTTACTGACTATAAATGGAAATGAAGTTGTGTGCTTCCTGCCACGAGTCTGACTTCTCAGATTCAAATGCAGAATCAGGAATAGTGCTGTCCAAAATGTTGGTCATTACACTATAAATCCACTGTAGCTAAAACAATGATAATATACATAGCAGTATTTGGAAGCCTTGTTTAATAAATAAGTTAGAAATAAGAAGTGCTTGGAAATTTAGGGCGCTGATCCTAATTCAAGTGAAAATGAATAAGCAAAGAAGTGAAGGGGAGAAAGATAGCAGAAAGAGTTCTCATACACTAATAAATTGTACATGTACTATGAAGAAATAAAAATGAAGGTCTAGAAGAAACTCGAGAACTGCAATTTTGCTACCCCCCATGTAAATAACATTACAATAATGTTTTGAGGAAGAAGCAGTATGCATGTGATAGCAAAGGAAGTCAATGGCCGAGTCGAAGTAGGTCATTTACATGAGATGAAGGAACAGCATGGCATTTGCATGGGTTATCTGTTGGAATGATAACACCAACATAGTGATAGGACTTCAAGTATAAAGGAAGACTTTAAAACAAGTGTCTAGTGTTTGATAAGTGAAGGAAATGATTAGTGCGCCAATATTGAGTTAAAAGGACAGGACAAAAATGCCACACGCTAGTAACATATGCCTTAAAGATATTTATAGAAATCAGTGATTACTAGTCTGAGGTAAGGGGAAGGACTGATTCTTAAATAATAGACAACACCTCAGGATGATGAAGGGAAAAGATACCCTGAAGAATGAGGTTTCCAATTTACCAAATAGGGAAAGAAATGTTTTGGGGAAAAGTAGTTAGGAATAAAGGGAAATGCGTTGATTTTAAAGATGGAGGAAGCATAGGCTGCAAAGATGGTAGTACAGGAGGGGATTATGATGAAGAAGGCATGGGCAGTGAGCAGAAGTTAATGCATGCTAATGCTAGATATTGATTAATGCGTGTATGCTCAGAATCATGGTAGATTTAGCTTCAGGGTTTTTGTTCTGTTTTTTGAGTAGGATGCTTTCTGGGCTTAATGGTAAAACTATCTGGCTCACTTGACTGAAGTGAACAGCCATTGCAGTGCCGCAAGCTTTGGTACAGTTCAGAGGTAGGAAAGGGTCTAGATAATGATACTAAGCTAAAGATGTCACCAAGACACATAACCTATAGCTGTTACCTTCGGGTAATTAAACACATTCCAGGGATAGATCCAACTTGTTCATATTTTAGCTTTTACATACACTGTTAGATTTGATTATATTTTAATTAGTTTTAAAGTATTAAAGGATGAGAATAATGCCCTTTAATTTTCCGTTTTCTCACTGTCTATCTGGTTTTGGTATTAAGACTTTATTTATTTTCACAGTTATGATAAATGCCTGTAATCTCAGCATTTGGGAAGAGGCAGGAAGAATATTTTGTACTACATAGCCAATTCCTGGTCAGTCTGAACTACTTAAACCTTAGGCTATCCTGGGCCACAGTTAGTCCCATGCTCAAAAATGCCAAGAAGAAAGAGGAGGAGGAAGAGAAGAAAAAGAAAAGAAGGAGGAGGACCTCTATTAAATGATCTGTGTCTTATCAACTTGATAGAATCAACTTGTAAATATAATTAGACCCTATGGATATTTGTCAAGATTTTGTAACCATTGTTCTTATTTCTTTGCTACTCACAGGACCATCAGGCTTTCAATTTTCTTAATTTCATAAATTCTTATTAGTTATCCTTTCAAGAATTGGATTTTCATAATTGTTTTTTAATTTTTTTTCATGTATGGGTGCTTTGCAGGGATGTATGTCTGTGCATCACATGTGTGCAGTGCCTGTGGAGGCCAGAAGAGGGCCGAACTGGAGTTACAGACATTTGTGAGATGCCATATGACAGCTGTAAATCATACCCAGGTCTTCTAGAAGAACAACCAGTGCTTTAACTGCTGAGCCATTTCTCTAACCCATCCACATGCTTTTTTTTTTTAACTCTTTACATACTTTTTTTTAAAAAGATTCATTTTGTCTGCTTATGCTTCTTCAACATGTGATTCTAATATTCTATCATTCTTTTAAAATAAACAGTTTTTCATATTTGAGATTCTTCTTTAAAATAATTTATTAGTTCTTTGAGATTTTGTACAATGTGTTTCATATTCACCCCGAACTGCTCCAACTCCTACCAGATCTGTATCTTATCTCTACTCACCAAACTTTGTATTCTTTTTTGTAAAAACCCATCAAGGCCAATTTGAGCTGCTCCAGTATTCATCGATATGGTGTCTTCCACTCACTCACACATGATAACTTACCAGAGGTTATGCTCCTAAAGAAAACTGCCTCTCTCTCTCTCTCTCTCTCTCTCTCTCTCTCTCTCTCTCTCTCTCCTAGCAGCTAACAATTACCAGGTGCTCCAATCCCCATCTGTGCTGGGATTTCCTCTGTCTTGGGCTTGCACAGGTTTTGTGAATGCTGCTGCAATCACTAAGTTCATATATGCAGTGGCCCTGCTGTGTCCTAAAGACACTGTTTTATCTTACACTCTTTCTCCTTCCTCTTCTGCAAGCATCCCTTAGTCTTTGGTGGAGGTGATGCAGTATATATATTTAGGGCTGAACATTTTACAGTATCTTATTCTCTTCATCTTGGCTAGGTGTGGGTCTCTGTGTTGACAACCGTCTATTGCAAATAGAAGTTTTATAAACAGAATTTATATTCCATTGATTTCCAGTCTTATTTACTTTCTCATTATTCTACCTTGTAATATAAGCATATTTCTTAACTTCTGGGTTAGATACTCAGATAATTTATTGTCCTTTTATTTTATAATTTGTTTGTTCTGATGATGTGCTCTGCCACTGATTGATTTCCCTATGCCTTGAAATTTATGTTTCTAATAGTACAGTTTTTCATCTCTGATGTTTTGTTACTAAGCATCTTCTTATATTTTAGTCTTAAGAGTTTTCTATTTCTATATAAAAGTAATTATTTAAGGGAGTTGTGGATTTGATATTAATAAAAATAAAGTTAATTTTTACTTACTATATTTTTGTTCTACAGTTTCTTCATTTACCTTTGAGAATTTTCCTTGTATGTTGCGGGGGGGGGGGGAGTTGCTTACTTCATGAACTGTTTGTTGCAGGGTTGTATATAGATAACAAACATAGATGAAGCTTGTTAATTATGTAGTTAGCATTTGCATGGAACACATGGCATGCATGAGTAGGATGCATTCTGAGCCCAATTTTTGTTATTTTATCTAGTAAATATTGAGAAAATGTACTAAAATATTTGGTGAATTACCTTTTTCTGTTATATTTAATTATTTTTTATAAGAAACAAGGAATATTTTACATGTTTATTATATTCATGTCTTATAAACTATTCTACTTACTTTCTTCATTGCTGTGACAAATTAACTGACAAAAAGTAATTTAAGGGAGGAAGGATTTGTTCTGGCTTACAGTTTGAGGAGGCCATCTGGTTTATTATATCTTCAGTCACAAAGCAGAATGAACAGGACATGGGTCAAGTATAAAGTCACAAAGCCCAGATACAAATATCTCCAACATGGTCTACCTCCTAAGGGTTCTACAGCTTTCTCCAATAGTACCATTAGCCTGGGACCAAGTGTTCAAATGTGAGCATGTGGAATACATTTCACATTCAAACTATATCCTTCCACCCATAGCTCCCATTAGTTCATGGCCATTTCATGATGTGAACTTTCCATCATGAACTTTTCCCTCATGCCAACTTTCCAAGTCTTTTTAATGAATAACATCCCCAACACTATTTAAATGCCTAACGTCTCTTCTGGGGACCAAATCAATCTCTTAACTATGAACCCCTATAAAATCGAAGGAAAAACTACATGTTTCCAAATAACAATCATTATCGATAATCTTTTCCATATTTAATGATACTTTTCCTCTTTAAGGTTGTTAGTGTAGTGACAATTGCTTTTGAAAATTATTTGCTTTATATACACTTTGCTTTTTTATGTTCTACTTTTCTGTGTCATTAAACATTAAGTTAATTACTTTTGAGTAAAAACACCTGGAATTTAAGCCAGGCGTTGGTGGCGCATGCCTTTAATCCCAGCACTTGGGAGGCAGAGGCAAGAGGATCTCTGTGAGCTCCAGGCCAGGCTGGTCTCCAGAGCGAGTGCCAGGATAGGCTCCAAAGCTACACAGAGAAACCCTGTCTCGAAAAACCAAAAAAAAAAAAAAAAAAAACCACTTGGAATTTTTATAAATCCCAACTAGACATTATAGGTCTTTTAAATAGTGAATTTAAATATTAATGCTTTTGTCACTGTTACTATGTTTAGAATTATTTCTACTTAAAGCTTTCACTTTGGAAGTGATAATAATAGTAAAATAACTCTGGTTTCAAATAGATGACAATGGATTGTTTTTCCTTTTGGAAGAGCCAAATAGAGTTTAAAAGTTCCCCTGATTTTGTATAAGCACCACTACCCACAACAACAACAAATTAAAACTTGCAAAGCTCCTTCCTTTTGAAATACTTGAGGAAAGAATACAGATAAAATTGATATCTGCAATGTGTATTTCTGTATGTGAGTGCCGGTTCCCACGGAGACCAGGTGCCAGTGGACATGGATCCCTTGAAGCTAAAATTATAAATGTGGGTGCATGGAACCAGAACATGTGATATTGGTTCTGAGAAATGAACTCATATCAAATCTCATGTAAGAGCAGAATACTCAATTAACTACTGAGCAGTGCCTCTTCAGCCCCTTTCAAGGGAAGCTATCGAGAGTGTATCTTTTTATGTATATTCAAAGAACTAAATTCATAGCCTGTAGAAAGGTTGACCCTTTAATGGCTGAACTATCTCTGCAGCCCAACATCCACAATTATTATTTTTAAAAAGATTTAATTTTTTTATTTTATGTGTTTGTTTGAGAACATGTGTGAATGTGCACTCTGTGTGTGCCCGAGGAGACCAGAAAAGGGTACCATTAATGGAACTGGAATGAAAGATGGTGTGAGTTACCAAGAGTGTGCTGGAAACCAAACCCGAGGCCTTTGTAATAGCAGCAAGTACTCTTAATTGGTGAGCCATCTCTCCCAA
Organism: Cricetulus griseus; assembly: GCF_003668045.3. Classification (NCBI taxonomy): domain Eukaryota; kingdom Metazoa; phylum Chordata; class Mammalia; order Rodentia; family Cricetidae; genus Cricetulus; species Cricetulus griseus. The sequence continues at coordinate 41,242,119 of NC_048598.1, forward strand.
ACCTGTAATTATTATTTAATAAAAGTGAAATGCAATGTAGAGCAATAGCTTGTTCTTTGTAACTTCTATGGAGACTCACATAGTTTATGTAAGTCTCTGTAATTCAAGTTCCATATTTAATTTTGCTTATGATTATCATTAGCTACTAAAAATGAATCCCATTTGTAACAGCAGGAACCCTGTAGGAAAGCTAACTATGTGCTGTCAGTGGTGAATAACCTTTCAATTATCATTTTTGAAATAACTTGCTTAAAATTAAGCTTCTATGTGTTCAAGAATTGAGGCTGAAAAATAGGTACTGTGAGAAACAATAAATCCTGAGTAAACATACCTGATCATATGAAAAACTCACTTTTGGAGCATTTTCCTACATAGTATGGCAGAAAAAACACCCAAACAAAGCCTGAAAGGTAAATAGGATTTTACAGTTTGCAGTTACAAATCTTAAGTATCCATAAAATAATGTTTCCTTAATACTGTTGCTAAGATCGTGAAAATACACAACTGAAAAGTTAGGTTACCATTTTCTTCACTGTTTTCTCTTTCAGATTTGTACCCACTACATTAGTTATTAGAGTTCTGGACCGAAGCTTTCCCTGACTCCAGGTAACTTTGTTTTCTCTTATTTACCTACTCCTCTTCCTTCTATTTTTCTGCAGAACTGACACATAGACCTAAACTATATTAAGACAGATCTTATAGAAACCTGGATCTGGTTCATAGTGTGTTGGTAATTTTCAGGTAAATAGTATTGCCTAATGGGAAAAAACATGGGAGCTAAGATTGGTAGACCCAAGACTAAGATTAAGCTTTATATCTTGTTAGCTATATGAATGTGAGAAAGATAACTAACATCTAACTCTTCCATGTCTTCATTCCTGAACAGAACATATTATAAACAACATTCTACCCTGTATGTTCTTGCAGATCTTTAAATACCATTGATGCATGTAAATTTATGTAGTCTTCCTGCTTAGTAATAGTTTGACATTTGTTTTATTTTCTATTTTAGCTTACAATGGTGAAGAAGTGACATAAATTCTCTAGAAACCATATTTTGAAATTTTAATTTTGTTTTTTTTTCAGCCTTGGCTAGCACTGTGTAGCATCATACTCTCTTGAAATGTCAGGTGTACTTTCATTCATCCACTTAATCTCAGGGCTAAACAAAAACTTTCTATACTATATTGTGGTCCTAAGTTGTGGGTTTTATTACATTAGATGTACTCAGTGCATTTTCAACTTAGGATACGCGGTGATTTGTATGAGAATGTCCTCCATAGGTATGGATATTTGAACATGTGCTCTCTGATTTGTGATGCTGTTTAGGTAGGTTTAGGAGGTGTGGCCTTGCTGGAACTTTGAAGAATGTCATTGGGAACAGGTCTTGGGTTTCAAAGCCTCTGTTCCCAATTTAATCTCTCCACTTCATGCTTTCAGACCAAGATGTCAACACTCAGCTTCTAGCTCCAGCCATCAGTCCTATGCTCTGTCATCGTGACTCTTAACCCTCTGGAACTGTAAGCTCCAATAAACTCTTTCTTCTATAAGCTGTCTTAGTTTCTAGTACCTAATGCAGGATATGAGTTTTGGTGTGTTTATGGGGAATTATCACATAGTATGTTCAGGAGCATCTTTCTATGTTAGCATACTACAAAGTTGACTATGCTTTCTGGGGCTTCTAAAGCAACCACTGTTCACGGCACAGTGAACGGTGTGCCGTGAACACAGATGGTGCTGCCTTTAGATGACTTCCATAGGAATCATGAACTTATATAGTAGTTAACTTTTGTGTTTCAAGAATTTAATATTTTACTTTTCACAAAATGTTTTATTTTCATAACAGGGCAAACAATTGCTTGTGACAAATGTGTCTATTCTTAAATTCAGATTTTTCTTCTTTAAAGACACAAGAGCGATTGAAATAGCAGAGAGCTTGAAAACTAAAATGATTATTGCATTTGTATGTCTATAGAAATTTTTTATATATATTTAAAATTTGATTATATCAGGTTTTTCAAGTTCAGTGCTATAAAAATAACAAAATTTGGGATGGTTTTGTTGTATAAAACACAGTATCACTATGTAGCTCAGGCTAGCCATGATCTTCCTACCTCTTCCTACCCAACACTATTTCAGTTATTATTTGAGTACCTCCTACCTCAGCTACTTAAGTTCTGGACTTATAGGCACAAACTGCCATATTCTCTTGTCATAAAACCGGCATGTCTTTATGTAAATACTATTTAAATTTTTGTATTAATTTTGTATTTATTTATTTAGCAGGCATGCAGAATCGTGTGTGTGTGTGTGTGTGTGTGTGTGTGTGTGTGTGTGTGTGTGTGTGTGTGTGTACTTGTATGCATGCCTTAACATGTGAATGCATGTGGAGATCAGAGATCCAATTTTGGTAGTTGACTCTCCTTTATCTTGTTGAAGTAGGGCCTCTCCTGGTAATCCTGCAGTTGTGTTGTATGTTTCAAGCTAGCTGGACCACAAGAGACCACCTCTACCTCTCCAATAATTCTCTTCCCTACCTCTCCTCCCACCACAGGAGTTCTGGGGTTATATATGTGTATCCCAGTGCTTCCTTGGCAAGAGAGTAAAAACTAACTGAGTTATTTTTCTGCTTCCTCTAGTCCCAAATGTGTCTCTAACATACTTTTTTCAGTTTGAAACTGAAAGATCACACTCTTAAAAATTACCTAGAGAAATGTTGCTGTTGAGTTTACATTTTTTAAAAAGAACTACTTGTTTCACTAATGGAAGGTACACTATTTATACATAGATACTTCACTTCCAGAAGTTATAAAAAATGTTTATATTCCAACATGTTTCAGAATATAATTTAAAATACCTCACAAATCCAGTTGTTTTCCGTTGTCTCACAGATGTCCCAAGAAAACTTTCACCAGCACACTCCAACAGCCTTAGGATTTGCTCACCTCCTTAATCTTTTGTTTAGCAGACTGATATCAACTTGATAATTGGTAGTTGTGAAGTCTGATTAGGAAATGATTGCAGGAGTTCTAGTGAGAAATTTTGGTGAATTCAATTTCCACCAATATAAGAAAGCAGAAGGTACATTTTCTATATCATGGTAATTGATTTTCAACTGAGGATGAGTTTTGCCTCCTTCTTTATATGCCATCCTAGAGCCCTCATCCAGTGGCTGGTGGAAGCAGATGCAGACACCCACAGCTAAACACTGAACTGAACTCTGGAACCCAGTTGCAGAGAGAGAGAAATGAAGATCAAGGGGGTCAGGTCCAGGCTGGTGAATCCCACAGAAACAGCTGACCTGAACAAGGGGGAGCACATGGACCCCAGACTGCTTGCTGTCTGGGAGGCCATCAAGGACTGATCCAGATCCCTTAAGGTGGATGTCAATGAGGAGGCCTCGGCACTCTATGGGACCTCTGTTAGTGGATCAGTATTTTCCCCTGGTTTAAGAAAGGACTTTGAGAGCCCATCCCATGTGAAGGGATGTTCTCTCAGCCTGGACACATAGGGAGGGCCTAGGCCCCGCCCAGCATGATGTTGTGGAATTTGGGGAGCCCCTGTGGAGGGCCCTACCCTCCATGGGGAGCAGAGGGGGGAGGGGGCAGCGAGGGGTTGGGCGGGGAGAGGGAGAAGGGATTGACGTGTAAATTTATAATTTTGTAAATTAAATAAAAAACAGAAAAAAAGAGAACACGACAATGTCTAAAGATTTTTTTGTTGTTGTTGCAATTAGAGAAGGGGGGCTACTAGCATCTAACTGGGAAAGGTCAAGGATACTACTAACCATCTTTTAGTGGACACTAGGAGTCTCCACAGAAATACCAATAGTAGTGAATTTCAGAAACTGTGACATACGAGCAGCCATTAGGATGAATAATAGAATTCAAAGAGACAATGGAGGAACTATCAAGGAAGAAAGGCCACAAGATAAGACTGAAAGTATAGTTTATGAACACCCACTAGAGCAAGAATTTCAATTTGGGAGTGGTCATCAGCATCCAGTGTGCCCCAAAGCATGTCAGATGAGCTGTAGAATCTAGTGTGTACAGTGGTTGGGCTATTTGGTTGGAGTCACATACCTACCTTTTATTACCCTGTTATTTTTAAAGGACTTTTCACTTTTAATTTAAAAATTGTATATAAGTTGTTTAGTAAGTTCATTTCTAGAAGGATGTGAGTGGTGTGTTTGATATATATGCATTGCATCTGACATCTTCATGAATTAGCTCATATATATATGTATATATATGCATAATCTTATGCTTTTAAATCTGTGTAGTATATGAATCATTTTACTTGCTGTTTATTTATTAATAATGACAAAGTAACATTTGAATAATATTTGTATATTAGGCACTCTAATTAATTTACATGATTTACTCATTTTTGTCTCATAGTTACTCTGTGAAGAAATGCTGTCATTATCTGTGTTTGACAAGTGTTAAAAAGGTGCAAAGAGATTAATTAGTGTGTTCAAATTCACAAAATGAGTGACTGGAACCAGACCAAGAAGTTTGTAGGGTGCCCAATAGAGTCACCTCCATCAAAATAGAGACATGGAGATACACTATAAAAGTTATCTTCTGTTTCTTGTTTTCTTTATCAATGTTTCCTGCTATCAAGGACCCAGCATGGACATTACAGAGTATCAGTAATGTTTTATGAACAAATGAATAAATTAGCTTTTCAGTTTACAATTCAAATTTGCTATTCCTTATAAAATTTTGTATCCTTAGATGACAAGTACGTTATTTTTCAAGTCTATTACAGTTATTATTTGAGTAGTTATGTGACACTTGATAACATCTTAAACCATTTAATTTAAGACTCCTTTGCTGAGCCAAAAATGATGTCTGGGATGGATCTGGGAGAGGTTAAGGGGAGAGGTTGGGGGTGAATATGTTCAAAATACCGTGTTGAAATTGTCAAAGGAAAAAAAAACAAATATATTTTTCAATGATCTCTTCTCCTATGGAATTGAACAGCAGATGGAGTGTTCTTGTAAAGGCGTTGGTAATGCAGCATTGCTGCAACAGCAGACTTCAAGTATTCTAGTCGAATCCTGTCTTTTGTGTGACTCTCCTGATGAGTATTATATGATCAAAGCTTCACCCTGGCACCCATTAGTCACCTAGTCTTATTTTGAGAATGGTTGCTATCATCACTCACTCTCTCTAAGTTGGTACCACCTAGTTACTTTTGTTTTGACAGTGACGGGTTAAATACATTCCTGGGCTTAGTCCTGCTTAAGCTGGCTAGCTGTTTATTTTAAATTAAAACATGGTGGTTTATTTCTTACAGGAGTAGAGCTTTCTTTGGATAGCGATGATTCAGAGCAGTCGTTTTTTATTGTTTTCCCATAGATGGGTCTTTCCTTTCACTGGCTAGCCTTTCTTTCATGTTTCTGGCCTGCAAAGCTGCTTCTCCTGCCACTAAGAATGGCCACTAACTGAACAGGGTTTACATCGTGTTCTTAAACTATTTGTTGTCTTTTGAGCTATTTGACTGTCCTCCCTGTCCATCTTGACACCATCCTTTAAGAATTTCTTCCAGCAAAGGGCTTAGGCCTGGCCCAGGATGATGTGGTAGACTTTAGGGAGTCCTTTTTGAGGGCCTTACACTGCCTGGGGAGTGGAGGGGGATGGCTAGGGGCAGGTGGGATGTTGGGGGGAGGGGAGAGAGATGGAGAAGGGATTGACATGTGAAACAAGCTTGTTCCTAACTTGAACTAATAAAAGAATAAAAAAAAAGTTTCTTCCATCCCATAGAACTAATGCCAATCTATAGCTATTGTTTTGAGTTTTTAGATTTATAAATACCTCATGTGAAGACCCTGTTTTTTTCCATTTTTTTGCTTTGCTTTTGTCTTTTTGTGTTTTATTTTTTTGTTTGTTTGTTTGTTTTGTTTTTTGTAGTCAGGCTGTCCTTGAACTCCCAGGCCCCTGCCTCAGCTTCCTGAGGGCCAGGTGTAGCTGTGTCTGGCTTTTTTGCTGTATTTATAAGGTAAGTACCTTCTTAGTAGAGAGTTCTATAGGAGATGAATACATTTGTCAGCTACTACTTGGTTAAAAAAATAAGTTGAACTCTTTTAAAAAGCTCTTGGTTTATATGTAATCATTCCACATGGCTCCCTCTTACCACTCTCCTCTGTGTGATATCCTTGTTGCCTAGAAACCTAGAAATATGCCATATGATGTTTAAAATGCTTTCCCCAATTTATAGTGAGGAATCAATATTCAGGATTTAGATTCATGAACAAAAGCCCTCATTTATGGACAAAGCTATGTCAGATGCTAGTAGAGTAAGCAAGTCATTTTCAAGAATTCTTACTCATCTGCATTAGGAACTCATCATTGCATCTATCCAATGGCAGAATTTTTGCCTTCTTTTCCTGTCCTGTCCTTTGTTTCTTCCTTTCTTCTATTCCTCTATTTGATAGAGAAGATTGGGGAGTCTAAGTGAGGGATGAGATGTGACTCTCCGAGTGGCCTGGAAGAGGGTACCTAGATGGAGTAAGTAGAGAGGTCAATGAAGGACTTAGGAGGAGGAGAGGTTGCATGGGGGCATGTCAGTATGCTGTCAGAAGCCCGAGGAAGTAACTCAGGGGGAAGAGTGGTATCTCTCATATGGGTTTATGGGAGGTGGAATAAAATATGGAACAAAAATTGGCCAGTAAGTTTGATAAGATATTTCGACTTTACTGAAATTGCTGGCACCAAGTGCCACCAGAATGATATAAAAATGAAATAGGAAACAGATCGTAGGTAGTTTTTATATACCTTCTTTGAGAGTTGTGATTTTAAGGAAAATCAGAGATTTGAGTGGCAGGCTAAAACCTTAAATTGTAGGTGGACATACTTTGAATAGTGGGTGATTTACAAACACTTCAAAGCCAAAATTAGAGAAAGGGGGCAGAAAATGCAGAGAAGAGGGGAGTAAGCCCAGAAGAGAACTTGCGTGCCTGTGGGAATTAGTGGAGGTGCTACACTGCTGCATTGGTTGACTGGAGACACCTGTGTGGACTCTTCTTCAGTCATGTCAGTAGACACAGCTTATGTGTAGTTATCAGTAAAGAGATGCAGGAGTTCTCATCGGATAACATCTGTTTTATCAGTGAGAAATGAACAGGATGAAGTGTTTACAGTCAGGGAGGAGGTATGAAAAAAAGGTCACAGGAAAAAGAAAAGCTATATGCTAACTACATAAAAGACTAGAGACCAAAGCTTCAAAGATCTGTGTGCATCACTCATGGGCTGCCAGGGAGAACTGTGTCAGCCTGCTCTGAACACATACCTCACAAAGAGCCCATTTCTGTTCAGGTACCAAGTACCATTTCCTCCATTGTTTGCCATATAGCTTCAACCCTGACTCACCATTACCTTTCCCTCTGGTTTAGATACCTTTCACCCTCCTCTTCAGCTGACTTGTGTATTTATACTTTTAATGCTAGATTTTATTTTGTACTTCCATGTCTGTTTGTGGGAGGACAAACTTACAAATGTCTTCTTTTCTTTCTTTGTTTTTGGAAGGGGGTTTGAGATGAGGTTTCTCTGTGTAACTTTGGCTGTCCTGGAACACACTCTGTAGACCAAGCTGGCCTTGAACTCATGGAGATTCACCTGCCCCTGCCTCCTTTGCTGGTATCAAAGGCACCCATCACTGTCTGGCTTTTTTTTTTTTTTTTTGGCAAGATGTCTTCAAGAGAAGTAAAAGTTAAAATTCTACTTCTTTGCACTGTATTTCACTGTATTAAAAAATGGAAGCAATACTTTTCACATGCAGATTTGTGGTTATTAGAGACAAACAAATGTATTTTGAGCTTTCTGAAGTTTTTAGGTACATGAGAATATAATACTTGACTCACAGTAGACTTTGTACAGAATATTTGTTTCTTCATAGGATTTTATTTCTTATCATACAAGTCAGTTCATAAGTAGTATTCAGTTTCAAAAGCCCAAATAAAAATGCCAAGGGCAAGGAGTAAAAAAAAAAAAAAAGCTACCACATAACTTGAAAGGGATCTTTAAAGTGACGTAACACTGACATTATCCACCATCACTGTTTACTAAGTATTTGTTAAAACTACAATATTTCTATAACAAGGTGTTATGCCAATTTGGGTAACATACTAAAAATTGCTACTAACATAATTTTAGTGTCTCCCCCACCCCAGATTTGAATAGCCATGGCTATATTTAGAGTTTGCTAAAGGAATATAGATACTACCAAAAATCCGTGTTTACTGTGTAAAGAACAGATACAAGATACTGACATAGTGAATGCTTATTCAATATCTTCATCCTCCTCCATGTTGGTCTGCTCTAGGTCATGTATCTCTTTTTCTGGTAGTAATCCGTATTCATTTAGGAAAGACTCCACATCTCCAGCAAAAAATTCTTCTGCAAACTGCTCAGCAACACTAATAAAATTGCTAATGAGCTCCCCACCTTTGTATACAAGCAGGGTAGGGAGTACATCTGAGGAAAAGCGGTCCCCAGCACCAGTATTAGAAGCTTTTATCTTACAGAACTTGACCATTGGGTACTCTACTGCAAGGCAGGCTAAACTGCTGTTGAGTGCATCACAGCCCTTGACGCCATCTTCATAAATGTTCACCACGATTGTGGTGACCTTCTGCTCCTTTTCAATGGTCTCCAGGAATTGCTCCCCTGTTTCCAGCTCATACACAAACCCATATCTAGGCCCAAAACTCAACTTCTGATGCATATCCTGCATGCACTGCCTACGGTATTTGCGAAGGCAATTTTCATCTTCTTTGTCTTGATGAATTAGTTCATATTCTTGAATGCTCATCTGGGAAGGCATGAAAGAAATAATAGAGATAATTTGATCAGAAACGCTTCATCCTTGGATGCACCAAACTTATTCCCAAGCCCAGGAGTTTTGACTTGATATCCTCTCTGCTTAGGCCGCTTCTTTCCTGCTCATAGCCTTCCTGTTTAAGCACTGGCTAAAAGGGAACTTTGTTTTGTTACTTGGTTGATCAATTTAAAGAGGACCCTTGCTCCACTCTCCTCTTTCTCTATCCTGCTTTTATTTTCATACTAACAAGTACTGTTGGGGGTTGTACTACATTTTAATTAACTACTATCAGTTTTCTGATTAATGTGTTCAGTGTCGGCAATTATTTTTTCCGATTATGGGCACTGCTCAGATCTGCTGAATCAGAACCTGTAAGGGTGAGGCTGAGTTGTCTGTGTTTTAACAAGCCCTCTCAGTTATTCCTAACCACTGGCTTAGTCAAAAGTAAGAGAACTATGTATCTTCCAAAATAGCTACATTTTCTTGTGATTAGAACATCAGATTGTCTTAATACCCTTTCATAATAGTGACTCCATTATTAATATATTTGATAGACAATTAATCACTGCTTCCCCCCAACCAAGAAAAAAATGAAGGAGTGATGCAGCCTATTGTCATACAGCTCACTGAAGGGTGTGGAGCAGCCTAGAAACTTGGAAGCTGGAAGCTGGGGATTGCAGAGGGATTGCCATCTGTAGCATCTTCTTCATCATATAACCTTGAACTGCCGCTGCCGTCCATTTTTTATTATTTCCTTCTGCATTTTGTGTTTGTTTCCCTAATATCCCCAATTCTTTCTTCCCAACAATCTGTAGCCCCCTTCCTTCCTCTCTTTCCTCTCTTGCTTTTGGTATGGTCTTGTTCTGTAGCTCAGGCTAGCCTGGAATTCAAAGTCCTCCTGCCTCATCCTCCCAATGCTGGTATTATAGACATATGCTGCCACAGCCAAATCTCCTATTCTAATAACTTTTCTATGTCAATATTGTTGTCTTGATTTAATTTATTTTAGTCCTAAAATTATTAAATGTTTTGTATAATTCTTAAGTTGCCATCATAGTTCTGCTACGTCAAGCAACCAAGTCTCATGAATATTGATTTAAAGATGTGTTTGAGCCTTCATATATATGAAGTTGTTCTGTTCATACATTGAGACATAGATATTTAGGCATACAAGCACATTTTGGAAGTTTAAACAGAACAAAATCTTCAATAATAACACCTCAGATTTGATAGTAATTTGTTTTAAAATACTTTTTATTTGTTTTTCTTCACAATCTGTTTAAAACAAATGAGGACATTCTTAAACTTCCTCAGTTTTGAAAATGTGATGGTCTCATCCACATCACATAATGACCCAGAGAGAGAATCAGCTTCTATCTTTTCCCCTCACAGTGTTAGACTAAAGATCACTATCATGGACTGAAGCCATAGGCCAAGACATATCTGTTGATAGTCTCTTAACTCAGCATATTATCAATATAAAACAATTTGGAGATAAGTAATCTACTAGAGTGATTTCACCACAAATGAAAATCTCTTTATGACTTCCTTATTATTGCTATTAAACTTGTTATATAAGTAATATAAGCTATTTATGGAGATTTTGAAGTGACCTAAAGTTTTTTAAAAAAAGAAGTAAAATTACTGATATTCTACCCATTTACTATTCAGATAATCTCCACTGACATTTTAGAGGCTATTTTTAACTCTATCTGTATGACGCAGACACACACATGCAGAACTAGACTCTTGCAATGCTGTCTTAAAAAGGTTAAGCTTCTGCCCATCTCCTTCCTTCTCCTCCCAGGCAATCTCTTTCTTCTAAACTATGGCCATCCTCTGCCAAGAGAGCATCTATCTCTTTACTTCTCTGCACACAAATTTTCGTGCTTAAATCATGCACGAGTGAAAGCACACGACGGTGTCTTCCTTGCCCTAAAAATGAAGCTGTTGGCATAATTTAAAATTCTATATTTTGTTTTCTCATATTGCAAAACTTCATCTGTGATAGATCATACATTTATAACTCATTCTCTGATTGCCACATATATGTCTTAGTATAGAATACCTTGTAACTGTATTCACTCTGTACCACAATGAAAGCATTTCACAATATTCTGAAGTGATTATCTTGAGGGACTTAGACTAGGAAATACATAACATTAAGAACTTATCACAGGCCTTTGCTCCCCTTACCTTTCTGCTGACTCTGTCTTTTGAGTCATCTTTGCTCTGAGGAGAAGACATTTGTCTGAGGATCTCCTTCTTACTGGGAGGAATTGAGTCACCATCCTCACTTTCTAATTTAAACTTTCTCCAATCATTTATTACTCCTTTAGGTCCTGAAATAAAGTTTTTAAACATTTTCCTCTTTATTATCGAAAATGCTGTTTACATAATTGAAATTTGTATAAATATCGCCACGAGAAAACTTGTCATCTCTTGCATCAGAAGCAAACAATGTTAATTAGACTAAAAATATTTTTCCTGACTTGTTCATAAAAATAATGTCCAAGATTAACCTTACTAGATGGCAAAGACTATGACACAGAATATTTCTAAAAACACCTATAATAATAAAAATGTAAATTATGTACTTTGAACTATTTACAGAAGTGTACAAGTAAAAATATTTAAAAATTGGAATATATAAAAGCAACCAGAATTTTAGAAAAACAGTGCTCACTATGTAAGAAAGACACTTTTGCAATACCAGTGTTCACCTTGGTACTGCAAGGTGAACATTGGTACTACACTGTTAAAGGAAACCGGGGTTACTGGAGGAGCAACAGTAATACTTGAAAATGTTTCTTTTAATATATTCTCCTGATAGCTTTTACCAAGCAATGGGTATTTCCTTTGTTTCTCCCCCTTTCCCTTTCTATGTACCTTCTTTTTCTCTCCCTCCGTTCACTTGTCTCCTCGCATAATTTCCTGCTTCTTCCCAGTAAATTTACCTATCATTTCTCTTATATTTTCTTTGATTATTTCATACTCTTACCATAGCTATTCTTAAACGAATTTCTAGGTATCTATCCTGGTACTAGTGTGAATTCATTCAAACCTATGACTAAATTTAAAGGTTCCAATCCATGCTTATAGATATGGGAAACTTAATAGTCTCATAAGATTCTGTAGAGTCAAAAGGATTTGGAATTTAAAATTTAAGCCATGGTACTTTAACATTTAAGGTCTCGCTAATGACATATAAATAGCCACATACAATTGAAGAAGTTAAGAAAATCCCCGTGATGAAATGATGTTTTGGGTTTTCTGGAGGTAGGTTGAAATCCACTTGATTCAAGCATGCCTTATTATCTTTTTACTCATTTTCACATTCAAAAAGCTAAAATCAAGTATTACTTTTGATCACACACACACACACACACACACACACACACACACACACACACACACACACACACAGACAGTGTACTAAGGAAAGTTTTTATTGGGTACACACAAGAGGGTTGGGAGAATAGAAAGGCCTGACTTCAACTGTAGATAGAAGACTCCTAGATAACTGGGTAGCAGGAAATTGTCAACAATTTTTTTTTAACTCTTTGATACTGAAATAGCAAATAACTAATCTTTGGCCATTTCATCTTAAACTAATTTATTTAGTCAAATGTTTTTGGATTATTCTTCCTGACAAGTTGATGATAGTACTTCAATTCAATAATATTCTCCATAAGAACAACAGATATTTCTAGAATTAATCTTACTTTAATAATTATGCTTTCTCTGCACTTTGGTTACCTGTGTGTGTGGCCTGTCCTTCAAAGTCTTCCTCTATGCTTTGGCTTCTGGCTTCTTCCATGTTAGGTATTGGGTTTGGTGTAATCTGTATGATAAACAAAGAGCAATGAGACAGATAAGTTCTAGAATACACATGCAAGTGTATACACATCCTTAAATACACATGTATGAATTATAATCATCTGATGTCACCCAGGTGGATGAGGGTTATCACTGTGGGAAAGAGTGTTTTGAATGTTTCTGTCTGCATTGTAAGAGGACATAAATTTAGCATATGCTACTAAAGACGTTTGTATAATTTATGGTCTGTCTTTTAAAGGTTTATATTTTGATTTTGAGTTCAGATACTTGATGAACACTACTGATTAGTGAATCCCTTATTTTATTACTATTTGTTAAAGGATTTCATAAAGCTATACACCAATAGTTCATCTAAATAAAAGATTCAAATTAATTACATGCTTACTGCCTTAGTATTCTATTGCTGTGAAGAGACACCATGACTAAGGCAACTCTAAGCATTTAATTGGGGCTGGCTTACAGTTTCAGATGATTAGTCCATTATTATCATGACTGGGAGCATGAAGGCACACAGGCAGGTGTTGGAGCAGTAGTTGAGAGCTACATCCTGTTCTGAAAAATGAAAGAACCTGCGCCTAGCATGGGCTTTTGAAACCTCAAAGCCCACTCCTAGTGACATACTTCTCCCAACAAAGCCACACCTACCCCAACAAGGCCACAGCTCCTAATTGTTCTAATCTATCTCAAATAGTACCACTCTTCCCCTGATGACTAGACATTCAGATATATGAGCATGTGGGGGCATTCTTATTTAACCCACCACACTATGAGCACTTACTAAAGGACATTCATTTACTAAGTACCTATGTGACAAATTCACTTAATGCTCTCATAGCCAAATGTGGTAGGACAATTATTAATTCCATTTTACAATTGCAAAAGCTGAAAGATGACTAATTTTGATTACTTTTCATGCGTGGTTAGTAGAGGATTTTAACCTAAGCAATTTGACTTTGGAGCCTACTAGTATTCATCACACTATTCATTAAAGTAACTAATGATTTTCCCCTTTGATTTGGAAAATTACACTTTATGATTTAGTATTGAAAAAAGATGACCTAATCAATACCTAACACTGAAAATCTTTCAGTGCTAAAGACCAAATTTTGATGAAATGATTGCCCACAAAGCAAAAGAAAACAGATAGTAACTAAACCTATGGTATTTTTTTCTACCCCTTCATTCTTTTGTAATTTTGAGAAGGTAAAATACTGTGGGAACATGATGGCTATTTGCTTCTTTATGGTTATTTCACAGTAAAATTCAATTTACTTGCTTATTTATATTTAATTATCTTTAAATTTTGGTTATTATACACACTAGTATATTCCCTAAGGGATCCATATAGTTGTGATTTCTCTGAAATTTCCATGGGGAGGCTATATAACAGTGGATATTCCAAGTGTCTTTATCTGTTTTCTTTGCCCTTTCAAAGTAATTGTTTTGGTTTCTCTGTGTAGCCTTGGCTGTCCTGGAACTCACTCTGTAGATCAGGCTGAGCTCATAGATATCTGCCTGCCTATGCCTCCCAAGTGCTGGGATTAAAGGTGCGTGCCACCATGGCCCAGTCCTCAAAGTCAGTTTTATATACTGTTATAATCCAGTCTGTATTTTAAATTACTTCTTAGCTTCAGTTGATTTATGCTTCAGTTTTAGAGTTGGTTTTTTAGTGCTTGTCTTGACTCCTTTTGTGTCTTGACTTGTGGTGACAATATTTGGACTGATCCTAAAATTCTGTTGCCTTTATTAAAATACCAAACAGAATCATATGAGATCAAAATCTTTCCCAGCTTGGCTTTCCCATTTGAACAAGAAAAGGCTTTTAGATAAGCTATTAAAGGAAAACCAACCCATTCTAGAATGCAATTGTAAATATAATTAAGGATATGAATTTGAATGTATTAAGTTAAAAGAATAACAGAAAAAGAAAAATGGAAAGGTATAGTAAATATTGTTGGATTAAAAAATAAATTTAATGACTTCAACTATTTAAAACCACTTTCATTTCTAAAGGAACATGAACTTTTTCACTTCAAAGTAAAACAATGAACAAAGAACTTGAAACGTAGCTGACTATTTCAATAGCTGCTTAGGAAAATCGTAACTTAATTAGCCTTTTCTCTTACAAGAGTAGATTATTAATTTGTCTAGCTACAATTCTAATTAAGTATGTATAAAGTTAAGAACATTTAAAATGATTGTATTTCAAATTTTGAAGAGACAGAACCACAGCTCCCTTCTGAGTTTATTTTTTGATAGCCTAGTTGTCAATCTAGTAGAGAAAAAAAATTTTTATTCATTTTTAGGCAAGCACACAAGCCAATTTCAACAAATTCTTTCATTGAACAGATAATACAGATGTTGGGAGCTCATTCCCTGTGGAGGGATACTCTCTCAGCCTGGATACACCGGAGAGGGCCTAGGTCCTGCCCCAAATGATGTGACAGACTTTGATGATCCCCCATGGGAGGCTTCACCCTCCCTGAGGATTGGAAGGGTGGTGAGCTGGAGAGTTGGTGGGAAGAATGGGAGGACAGGAGGGAAAGGAACTGGGATTGATATGTAAAATAAGGTTGTTTATGACTGAAATAAAAATAAATGAAAAAAGAAAAGATAATACAATTAATTAGGTCATACCTCATTCATTGGTACATTAAAAAACAAAACAGTTATAGTAAGGTTCTCACTAATGATGACATATAAGCCAATCAGGCTGCCTCCCTTTGAGTTAGAGTATGAAAGTTAACAAAGTTTGGTACTATTTACTGCCAGGAGAAGGAGTTAACAAATTAGAAAAAAATAATGAGACATGGAAATGTTTGTTTCTACTGCTTATGGTCTCTGTGGTAGATGGCATGAACAGGATATTAGTCACTATTTATAAGTTTACTCTATACTCATAATAATTTCCCTTCTGCCTCCTCTAGGACTTGCTGGTTATCCCAAATAATTTATTATCTTCAAATTTTACATTAGCATCATATAAGCTATTTCATTGGTATTTGAAAAGAATGTCGATCTTGGCATACAGGAAATGAATATTCTCTCTCTCTCTCTCTCTCTCTCTCTCTCCCTTTCAGCAGGGGGCTTTCAAAGGCAGGGTTTCTCTGTATAACAGCCCTGACTGTCCTGGAACTAGCTTTGTAGACTAGGCTGACCTTGAACTCATAGAGATCTACCTGCCTCTGTGGGATTAAAGGTGTGTGCCACCATGCCGAGACCTGAAAATAAGTATTTTCTGAAGACCTGCACAATGCAAATGCCAGTTAACATACCAACATAGATGGGGGTAATTTCACAAGGCCCCACCCCTAGATGAAGAGCTACAGGAAATTAATGACTGCTAAAACATGGAAAAATTAGTCTTCTTCAGAGACAAGCCTCCTGTTACATAGATTACTAAATTGACTCAGTGGAATTTATGTATCTATGCATCTATGTATCTACATAGCTGTCATCTATCTATCTACTATCTACCTATCTACTATCTGGCATCTGTATATATATATATCTACTATCTATCTATATCTTTTATCTGTCTGTCTATCCAGCTGCCTGTCATATATCATCTATCTATCTATCTATCTATCTATCTATCTATCTATCTATCTATCTATATCTATTATCTGTCTGTCTATCCAGCTGCCTGTCATCTATTATCTATCTATCTATCTATCTATCTATCTATCTATCTATCTATCATCTATGACAATTAAAGACAAGGCCATGAAGATGAGAAGAAATGAGGAGGCATGGGAGGAACTGGAGAGGGGAGAAGTGGGGTTGAAATGATGTAAATGCAATAATCACATATGAAATTCTCAAAAAATACGAAAATGATTTAGGGAGAAAATAAGTGTTTTGTGTTTCTGCTATATAAAATAAAACATATTTTAAGTATTGGTAATTAAAAAATCAGCATTTGGCTTGAAATGATATTATAAATAATGGTTAACAGTTTCATCTCTGCTTTAAATAAGGGATTTTAAATAACAATATTATTATAAACCTTTGGATGACAATAAGAGTGTTTTTGTGTGGCTAGGAATTGATGATAAAATATAACAAGAATGGGATAATGCTGGAGAGCTCACCCTGTTGGTGAGGACAGGGGACAGCTGGCAGGCTGACTGACCCTACAACCACCCAGGCCCAGAACAGGGCTATGAGTTGGCCTACCTCATCATCCACCTCATCTATGATCTGCTGGAGCATGTGAAGGCTGCAGGATCTTCTCTACACAGGACAACAGGATGTCCTAGAGGAGTCCTAGTGAGGCCCCAGCATTGACACTATATCAGAAACCAGGACCCTCGAACCAGACCAGTAATTCTTTGCAATGAGCACTTGCAAGTAAAGGTGTGGACTGAAGGATGTTCTGTGTGACTCACTGTGTCACATCCCAGCTTCCACAATGAGATTTTCTTTTCATTTTTCTTCTCTATTATATTTTATTTTGTGGGATTGCAAGGGCAGAGGGCATATGTGAAGGGACAGGGAGATGAAATGGGATTGAGATTCGTGGTGATGTGAAAGCCACAAATAAATAAAGTTTTAAAAAATTAGCAAGAAGACAGAAGCAAAAATCTCACCCACTGTTGATTTCATCAAGACTCACTGTCTGAGAGAGTTACCATGGTTTTCATTTTAACAAGGTAGAAAAATCTGTGAGCTTGCTTCCTTTCAATATTTACAATGTTGTAATACTGTTCATTTTGAGACAGGATCTTATGCATCCCGGGTAGGCCTGGAAGCTGACATGTAGCTGAGGATTACTTGAACTTTTAATCTTCTTGCCTTTATCTCCCCTGAGTGTTGTGATTACAAGCTCATGCTACCACACCTGGTGTGTGGGTTGAGAACAAGGGTTTCCTACGCAGTAGGCAAACATTTTATTCACTAACCTATATCCCCTATTATAGTTTTCAACTAATAAAAAATTTAAAGTTTATTAACTAACTGCTTTAGAACCAGAGAACTACTTCTGGCTGTCCATCTGTTTTCATTGACTAGCTAATTAATGTTCATGTGTGTGTGGTGTACGTATATGCATTGGAGGGAGTGCACTCACTTGTGCAGGTACATGAGTGAGGGTATAAACTGACAGCACACTGTCTTCCTTAATTGCTTCAGTTGCTTAAGGAGCCCTGGGAGTTGGCCTGTCTCTGCTCACCCTCCCCCACTGCTGGATTTATAGACAGCCACTACCACTGCTAGCTTTTTAATTAAGTGTGTGCTAGGGATGCAAACTCATATCTTTATACCAGTGCAGTGAGCACTTCACCCACAGATTTATCTCTCCAGCCCTCAAGAAACTATTATTTTGTAAGATGGCTGAAACTAGTAGTTCTCTATGGATAAAATCCCTAACTTCCCATTTCCCCTTTACTGTTGTTAGAATGCTGGATTTCATGCCCTGCTCTGTCTTCTAGGAGGGTCACACTACATCCATCACCCTTGCTGGTCATTCTGTCCTGCCTTTTTCCATCTTTATTCATCTATTGCCTATGTGTCTGTTTTGCTGTTCCAAGGTGACTGTGAGCTAATCTGATCAACTAAGCCAGGCTAATGTTCTCACCAATATTAATGAGTTCATTGAGATATTAAACCCCTGCCACAAATGTCTTCTCCAGTGTCATACTGGACTCCTATAGAAAGCATTTTGTATCTCTTCTTAGTAAAAGAAATTGCTGGTTCATTTCATGTGAGAAAGGCCTGACAACACTATGTCAGATCGTATGAGAACGACTGAGTGGAGCGTTCTTCTTTCAAATGGCCAAGATGGAGGTGATTGTTCCCCAAGGCTATATTTTCCTCTTTTTACCACTCACCCCACTATTATGACTATAGACTTAGAGAAAGAGATAGGGGTAGCTGAGAGTGTGCCCTTAGTGTCATTACAGAGGAGAGGTTATGCCTCATGTATGTGAAATTTTAAGAATTACCCTTAGGTTTATTTGTGTGTCTCTTTTCCTAAAAGGGGGAACTTAACTTCCTTGTGGACCATGCATTTAAATGCTTCGAATGGCAGTATACATAGTGAGTAGCACTTGGACGCTTGGATTTAAGTCCAGCTCTGCCAGCTCTTAGCTATATGACCTCAGGCAAATCACTCAAATTCTATTTGCTTTAGTTGTTCATTTACAAAACTGAGTAATAATTGTATCAACTTAAAAAAGTTTATGCTGATTAAATGCAAGAGATTATGTAAATGAGTAGTATTTAGTATTGGTCACATAATAAGTTTTGTTTAAAAACTAATTTGTTGGGCTGGAAGATGGCTCAGAGGTTAAGAGCACTGGCTGCTCTTCCAGAGGACTTGAGTTCAATTCCCAGCAACCACATGATGGCTCACAACCATCCTCAATGAGATCTGGTGCCCTTTTCTGACCTGCAGGGACACATGCAGGCAAAACACTGTATACATAATAAATAAATACGTCTTTAAAAACTAATTTGTTAATTAATGAATAATCAAAAATGAAGCCTAAAGATTTAAATTTAATAATTTATATAGTCAAACAAATCTAAAGGTCAATACATATATGTATATCTAATTATCTCTCCCATCAAAGCTCATGTATGTATACATATATACACATATGTATGCATATATTTACATATCCCACATTTTATCCCTCAAATATTTTATATGCCCCTATTTCATTACTGACTGGGTGCTTTATAGCAGTATTTGATTTGTATTTCATAAGGAATATTTTCTGTAGAGCATTTGAGAAAATAAGGTGGTTAATCTTGAATTGAAAAATACAACATAACAAAATGTACATGAAATTGCAAAGAGGAAATAAGAATGTTGTTGGGGGGCATGATGCAGTTATTCTCTAATGAATTGAATTCCTTTCTTATGATTTTGCTTATTATCAAGTGATTGGTTTTCTTTTCTGTTCTTAGGTTATAGTACCTCATGTACCTGCCATTTATATGTTTTTCTACATTCCAGTTCATTAATGAAATAGGGCTTTGCTCAGAAAGTAAAGACATCCAGGATTTTTGTTCCCTCCATTAGTTATCCTAGTTATTAATTTGGAGGCACATCAACTTTTACACTTCACAGCTATCATAATGAGAATTTTCTTTAAAGACAATTGCTATAAGCTTGAGTGGAATATAAGACATGAGAATGAATGAAAACACTGAGCCGAGCAAGTGGCGGAAACTCAACAATTGTTACCATGCTCCTCTTTACATGTGAAGGACACCCTTAATTTATGTACTACCCACAAAGTTTACAGTGCATGGCAACTGATGGGGGAATTGTGATGGCAGCTTTGACATAAGGTGTGGCGGAGCAGGTGTAATGTGTTCTTAGCTTCTTCCCTACTCTATAAATAGTGTTACCTTTTTGGCACACGAGCCTGAGCAGATGGAAGGAATAAGATGCCTTTTAAACAACTTGCATGCCAGGAAAACATGGCAAATAGCAATTTTATATTTGTCAGCAAAAGAAATCTTCAAAAAATATGAGCTTTAGAATGAAAACTGAATTCTTGTGCTTAATGAAAAGACATCAGCTTTGCTTTACAATCTAAAGACATTCTCTTACTTCTCCTGGGCAGAAAAGAAAAATCATAGTTGTTCAAGAAACTCAGGGCAGCTATCTTTCTTATTTGCACTTACTTTTGGTAAACTAGTTTAATTCTATTATGAATATTATGAATGATCCACCAGATACTTTGATAATAATATACTATAAAACCCAGTTGATGAACAAACTATTTTGTCAGAAATTGCCATGATGAATTAGATGATCTACAGAGTTAATCATACATTAATGTGATTTCAAGTATCATCTATAATGGGCATATATCTATATATGCATCTATATATTTAAAATGAACACTGTAGTTAAAAGCTATTTTGTAGTTAATAAAATGACTTCATTTTAAAGCAATGGGAAAAACCATACTACACTCATTTTCATCGTACAAATAGTAAAATTTGTTAGTAATGATAATGTTCATAGAAGGCAAAGTAGGAGAGTGAGATCAACCAAAAAAATCACATAATTTAACAAATCTCATCAAGTTCTTGATATTTGTTTAAATAAACATCATATCTAGCTCTTCAAAGTACTACACGTTTGAAGTAGATATTTTAAAAGATAACAACAGCCTGAAATGTATCCTATTATTAAAAAGCCTTAACACACACTGCTGATTGTTTTATTTAGAGTTCTGAAAGCTTTAGTACCGAGTGGAATCTGCTGTCAACAGGCCGAGAGCCAGACTCTCAAACATAAAGGAAAAGGAATTACTCTCTTTAGTTCTTGTGCTCAAAGAATAATTGAGGAATTTAAAGCTTTGGAATTAATTCTCTATTTGAGGATTTATATTATGCATATAGAATATCAGACTCACAGTTGTGTGTTTAATCTGAACTTTGATTAGCAGAGATGACAATATAAAGGACTTTAAGAGGGAAAGACATACAGTATGTAATGGTTTTTATGGTGTACTTGATGTTAACTGGAACTATTTTAAAAGAACGCAATATCATATAAACACTGAAATCACAATTCTTTTCCCCAAGGCAAATTTTTAAAAATACATTATTGACATTACTTGTAGACTCACAGTTTGGATCTCTGTGCCTGGTGTCCTAGATTATGCCCAGTGGGTGAGAATCGCTGTCCACTGAACTCCTTTGAACTTGGACCAGTTTGAGCTCAGCTTTAAGATGCCTGGATATTGATGACCCTTGCAGAAATAGCTCTGAACATGTAAGAGGATTGCCATAAGAGAATTAGCAAAGCGTATTTGTTGATAGCAGGACAAACTAACTAAAATACAAAGAGCTGCAAGCCCTATGTTTATTATAGTTTTATCCACCTCTTTTTCCATTATTTGAGAAAATGCCTTTGTGGTATCTGATATCTATTTTCAGAAATGTCTTACCGTTTTATAAAAAATGAAAATATTCATTTCCCCCTGGTTATTAAATTTTCCTTAAATATGTGTTAAATATCCTCAATATTATCTGCCATGGTATATCTTTTTCCCTTTGAATTCACCAACCAGCTACTTTCTTTCTTTCTTTCTTTCTTTTTTTGATCCTTGAAATGTTTTTTATTCTGAAATTATCTCAAGTCTTTACTTTGTGCAACAAAATTCCAAACCACTTGATCATTCCTCAGTAACACTAATACTGCCCTCTGATTGTGTCCTCTCTACATTTTATCTCTCTTTCTGAGTTCTTTTTTGTTCCCCTGTTGACCATGTCAGTATTCTTTCATACACCATTTAAGAAAGAAACAGAACATTTATTAAATGATAAATAATCAACTACTTGCCTTTTGCAAGAGGAAGCTCAACAGAAGAAATACTGCCTTCAGAAATTAGAAGTTTGAGCTAAGAGTCAGCAGTTTATAGTTTACAGGGTTCACTGAATGTGTAGGAGACAGCAGTTACCATATATATTTGCATATGCACAATAGACCCACTCAGGAGATCTAACTTTGTGTTAAACAAACAATTGTTCAGCACTAGAAGCATAAAGAAACTTGCTGCCAATGTCATGGTCTAGTAGTCTGGTGGTGAAAAAGACAATAAAAGGATAATCACTCTGCAAGCCCATAATTACTACAAAGTTGTGTGTATGTAGCAGTTATGTTTCATTTGATTGTAAGGTATTTTTAATTGTTTGGTTTTGGGGGGTTATAATTACATCATTTCCTCATTCCCTTTCCGACTCTAAACCTTCACTGTTCCACACTGGAATTTTAAAATATTTATTTATTCATTTATTTTAATTTAAAATTTAAATGTATGGATGTTTTGCCTCTGTGTGTTTTGTAGATATTATATATGTGTGTGTGTGTATGTATGTATGTATGTATGTATGTATGTTTGTATGTGTGTGTTTGTATGTGTACATGTATGTATGTATATGTGTGGGCAGTACCAGGAGGGTTTCACATGCCCTAGAACCAGAGTTACAGACAGTTGTGAACCTACACGTGAGTGCTGTCAACCAAAAGCAGGTCCTCTGGAAGAGCCCCTGAGCTCTCTCTCCAGATCCCATGCTGGAATTTTTTCTCCATTTTCTAAAAATTTAAATTAGAAGCAAGCTTGTTTTACATGTCAATCTCAGTTCCCTCTCCCTCCCCGCCTCCCCTGCCCCCTCCCCCTCAACCCTCTATCCCATCCCTTTCTGCTCCCCAGGAAGAGGGAGGCCTTTTATGGGGGATCAGAAAAATATGTCATATCATTTGGAGCAGGGCCTATGCCCTCCCCCGTGTGTCTAGGCTGACAGAGTATCCCTCTATGTGGAATGGGCTCCTAAAGTCCATTCATACACTAGTGATGAATACTGATCCACTGCCAGAGGCCTCATAGACTGCTCAGGCCTCCTTATTGACACCCACATTCAGGGGGTCTGGATCGGTCCTATGCTGGTTTCCCAGCGATCAGTCTGGGGTCTATGAGCTCCCCCTTGTTCAGGTCAGCTGTTTTTGTGGGTTTCTCCAGCCTGATCTTGACCCCTTTGCTCATCGCTCCTTCCTCTCTGCAACTGGATTCCAGGAGTTCAGCTCAGTGTTTAGCTGTGTGTGTCTGCTTCTGCTTCTGCTTCCATCAGCTACTAGATGAAGACTCTAGTATGGCATAGAAGGTAGTCATCAATCTTATTATCAGGGAAGGGCTTTCAAGGTAGCCTCTCCACTATTGCTTAGATTGTTAGTTGGGGTCATCCTTGTAGATCTCTGGACATTTCCCTAGTGCCTGATTTCTCTTTAAACTTATAATGGCTCCCTCTATTATGGTATCTCTTTTCTTGCTCTCCTCTATTCTTTCCCTGACTCAATCTTCCTGTTCCTTCATTTTCTCCTCTCCACTCCTCTTCTCCCCTTCTTTTTCTCCTAACTCCCTCTCCCCTTCCCCCATGCTCCCAATTTGCTCAGGAGATCTCGTCCCTTTTCCCTTCTCCGGGGGACCATAATGTCTCTCTTAGGGTCCTCCTTGTTTCCTCGCTTCTGTGGTGGTGTGGATTGTAGGCTGGTAATCCTTTGCTCTATGTCTAGAATCTATAAATGAGTGAGTACATACCACGTTTATCTTATTATGACTGAGTTACCTCACTCAGGATGGTTTCTTCTGATGCCGTCCATTTGCCTGCAAATTTCAAGATTCCATTTTTTTTTCCTGCTGAGTAGTACTCCATTGTGTAAATGTACCACATTTTCTCTATCCATTCTTCAATTGAGGGGTATCTAGGTTGCTTCCAGGTTCTGGCTATTACAAATAATGCTGCTATGAACATAGTTGAACAGATGTTCTTATTTTATGAATGTGTATCTTTTGGGTATTTGCCTAAAAGTGGAATTGCTGGATCTTGAGGTAGACTGATTCCCATTTTCCTGTGGAACCATCATACTGATTTCCAAAGTGGCTTTATGAGCTGGCACTCCCACCAGCAGTGGAGGAGTGTTCCCCTTTCTCCACATCCTCTCCAGCACAGACTGTCATTGGTGTTTTTTATTTTAGCCATTCTGACAGGAGTAAGATGGTATCTCAGAGTTGTTTTGAGTTGTATTTCCCTAATGGCTAAGGATGTTGAGCACTTAAGTGTCTTTCAGCCATTTTAGATTCCTCTATTGGGAATTGTCTATTTAGTTCTGTACCCTACTTTTTAATTGAATTATGTGATGTTTTGGTGACTAGCTTCTTGAGTTCTTTGTATATTTTGGAAATCAGCCCTCTGTCGGATGTGGGGTTGGTGAAGATCTTTTCACATTCTGTGGGCTGCTGTTTTGTCTTGCTGACTGTGTCCTTTGCCTTACAGAAGCTTCTCAGTTTCAGGAGGTCCCATTTATTAATTGTCAATTTCACTGTCTGTGCTACTGGTATTATGTTCAGAAAGCAGTTTCCTGTACCAATTCGTTCAAGGATACTTTCCACTTTCTCTTCTAAGAGGTTCAGTGTGCCTTGATTTATGCTGAGATCTTTGATCCATTTGAACTTAAGTTTTGTGCATGGTGATAGATATGAATATCTCCAGTCTTCTACATGCCATCATTCAGTTGTGCCAGCACCATTTGTTGAAGATGCTTTCTTTTTTCCATTGTATAACTTTAGCTGCTTTGTCAAAAAGCAGGTGTTCATATGTGTGTGGGTTAATATCAGGGCTTTCAATTTGATTCCATTGGTCTACCTGTCTATTTTTGTGCCAATACCAGCTGTTTTCAGGACTATAGCTCTATAATAGAGCTTGAAGTCAGGGATGGTGATGGCTCCAGAAATTCCTTTATTGTACATCGTTGGTTTTCTATATAAAGTTGAGTATTATCCTTTCAATGTCTGTGAAGAATTATGCTGGTATTTTGATGGGGATTGCATTGAATCTGTAGATTACTTTTGGCAAGATTGCCATTTTTACTATGTTGATCCTACCTATC
The DNA here is from genome assembly GCF_003668045.3 of Cricetulus griseus. Taxonomy (NCBI): domain Eukaryota; kingdom Metazoa; phylum Chordata; class Mammalia; order Rodentia; family Cricetidae; genus Cricetulus; species Cricetulus griseus. The sequence continues at coordinate 41,267,200 of NC_048598.1, forward strand.
CAAGAGCATGGGAGATCTATTTTCTGGTATCTTCTTTAATTTCTTTCTTTAAAGACTCAGAGTTCTTACTATACAGGTCTTTCACATGTTTGGTTAGTGTTACCCCAAGATATTTTATGTTGTTTGTAGCTATTGTAAAGAGTGATGTTTCTCTGATTTCTTTTTCAGTCCATTTATTGTCTCTATATAGTAGGGCTACTGATTTTTTTGAGTTAATCTTGTATCCTGCCCCTTTCCTGAAGGTGTTTATCAGCTGTAGGATTTCCCTGTTACAGTTTTTCGGGTCACTAATATAGACTATCATATCATCTGCAAATAGTGAAAGTCTGACTTCTTCCTCTCCAATTTGTATCCCCTTGACCTCCTTTGGTTGTCTTATTGCTCTAGCTAGAACTTCAAGTACAATATTGAAGAGTTTGTGGACAGTGGACAGCCTTGTCTCGTTCCTGATTTTAGAGGAATTGCCCTGAGTTTCTTTCTATTTAGTTTGATGTTGGCTGTTGGTTTATTGTATATTCCATGCTGGAATTTTTAACTGGCTTGATCCCCAGTGGGTCTTTCTAAGGTACCCCGTTGCTGTGAGTTCCTGTGTGCTGTTGTCTAGTATGGAGACAACAGTTCACTGCACTCCTCCCAGTCCTCTGGCTCTTAAGTCACTTCTGCCCATACTGCCACCATGTTTCCTGAGCCTTGTGGGGGAGGGGACTTGATAAAGACTTCTTATCTATGGCTGGCAGCTTTTAATGGAACCTTGTCAGTGGGGTAAGCCATCTTTGGCTTATTTGCTTCCCAGCTGCTAGACTTTACTTGGTATTTTCTCCTTCCCATTCCTTCTCATTGTAGTTGGTTTTACTTTTTTTTTTTTCTAAAATTCCCATTCCTGGTGTTTTTAAAAAATGACTTTTAGGAATTTAGGGAAAGTTTATGAAGGCATTTATTTTGCCATCTTTTCTTAATATCTTTATCCTCATAGCCAAATGTCTCATACAACTTTGTCAAATTAGAAATTTAAATTTAAATTAAATTCCAGGCAGAGGTGGCGCACACCTTTAATCCCAGCACTCGGGAGGCAGAGGCAGGCAGATCTCTGTGAGTTCGAGGCCAGCCTGGTCTCCAGAGCGAGTGCCAGGATGGGCTCCAAAGCTACACAGAGAAACCCTGTCTTGAGAAAAAAAATAGAAATTTAAATTTCTTTAAGCTTGAAGTTTGAAATGTTTAATTAGCCACAAACAAAGCTTATAATATTAATGATTATTAATATGAAAACATCTAATTTTTTATAATCATACAATGTGTAACTACATATAGTACTGTCCAAAACCTCTAAATAGAAACTTGTACTATGTAAAGATGGGTAGTAGTGTATTAAACATAGTCTAATAGTTATGTTCTGTTTTTCTAAGTGAATTAGGCATTTATTCACTCTTTTTATAGCATAAGGCAAACTTCATATTTCAGAATTTAGTTTGTACTTCTTAGGTGCTACCTGAAGAGGTCAGCACTGTCATTTTATTAATAACTTATTGAACAAGTGGTATACCCATCCCTCCATCCCTCCTGTCTCTCTCTGTACTCCTCTTGTGTGTGTGTGTGTGTGTGTGTGTGTGTGTGTGTGTGTGTGTGTGTTTGTGTGTGTGTTTGTGTGTGCAGTCTGGGGATTAAAACCAGACTCTGATTGTGTATCACTGTTTGGTTGCATGCATGCATTTGTACCATGTGCATGCTGTGTGCCTATGGGGGCCAGATGAGGGCATCTGCTCCCTTGGAACTGGTGTTACTGTTGACTATAAGCTACCATGTGGATTCTGGGACTCAAATGTCAATCTTCTGCAAGAGCAGCAAGTGCTCTTAAACACAGAGCTATCTTCCCTGTCCCTCCAATGGGCCTTATTTACTGGAGAGATTTTCAGAACAGGTATGACACACTTGTCTCTCTCTAATTTTAACATGCTTGATTCAGTGGCTCTTATAATGGAGTGAACAAATGTCTGTACCTGATGAAAACCTACCACAAAAGAACCCAGCTCAAATAGGGTGTCACAATAATCCTAGCACTCAGGAAAAGGAGGCATGGGATTCCAAACTAAAGTTTGGGGTTCATATTAATATTGAGTAACCTGTTTCAAAAAAGAGGGAAGAAATGAAGGACAAAAGGAAGAAAGGAAAAAGAATAATTTTTCCCATGATTTCTTTTCTATGGAAGAGCTGTCATATCTCCCCCCCCCAAAAGTAGTTGGTTACCACTTGTGTTGACTTCCTTTCTTCAACCCGAACTCTTCTTCTCAGATACAGACAGAACAAGTTGGCTGGACCCAACAGAAGCCCCTGAACATGGCTTACAATGATGCCACCCAACTCTAATGTTTCTCTATTTATTTTTGCCAACATGACCTGTGAATTGATCAGAGGTTATTAAAGTTACCCTCTATCACTGTGTTGGTAATCTGTATCTTTGCATTTAGCAGTCTAATATGAAATTGGATGCACCTGTGTTTGATGCATGCATATTTAAAATTGTGACATTCTCTTGATGAATTGTTGCCTTAATTAGCACGAATTGACCCACTTTATCTCCTCTAATCCGATTCAAAGTCTATTTTTGTCTGGTATTTGGACACCACCACCTCCTTGTTTCCTAGTTCCATTTGCTTGGTACATTTTTCTATGCCTTCATTCTAGGCTAGTTGCTGTCTTTTCTGATAAGGTGAGTTTCTTTGGGATAACAAACAGTTGGATCCTATTTTTGTAATGCAGTCTGCCTCCAGTCTCTATCATTGAACTGAGAATCACCATTGTGTGTATTAAGTCCTGTTGTTTTGTTGACTTTATAACGTGTGCCCTTTTCTCTTTTCTTTTCTCCCTTTCTCCCCTTCACTCTTTCTCTATCTTTCTCTCTCCCCCTCCCTCCCTCCCTCCCTCCCTCCCTCCCTCCCCCTCTCTCTCCTCTCTGTCTCTGTCTCTGTCTCTGTCTCTCTCTGTCTCTCTCTCTGTCTCTGTCTCTCTCTCTCTCTCTCTCTCTCTCTCTCTCTCTCTCTCTCTCTCTCTCTCGGTTTTTCGAGACAGGGTTTCTCTGTGGCTTTGGAGCCTGTCCTGGAATTCACTCTGTAGACCAGGCCTGGCCTTGAACTCACAGAGATCCACCTGTCTCTGCCTCCCAACTGCTGGAATTAAAGGTCTGCGCCACCACTGCCTGGCTCTTGTCTCTTGTTTAACTATTATTCTAGCATGGTTTATTCCTTCCTGTGGCATCATTGTTCTCTGTCCAAAGGTGTCTTTCAAATATCTTCTATGGGGCTGTCTTAGTAGTCACAAAGGTCCCATATCCTGTTTTTTTTATTTATTGTTTTAATTTTTAACCATGGAAAGTTTTGTTTCTCTTTCAATTATGACAAGTAGTCTTGCTGAGTTTTGTTCTGTAGGTTGATGGAGTTTATCTTTTGGAATTTGAAATATATCTTTCAAGCCTTCCTGGCTCTTGAAGTTTCCGTTGGTAAATCTGATGTTATTCTGAGGGGCCTGCCTTTGTATGCAGTTTGGTGCTTCTCTCTTCCCATTTTCAATATCCCTTCTTTGTTCTGTATATTTAGTGGTTAAGTTACAACACAATGAAGGGATATTGCTTTCTGGTCTTGTCTGTTTGCTGTTCTCAAAACCTGCTGTACCTATAAGAACATCTCTTCCTAGATTTGGGCAATTTTCTGCTATGATATTCTTGACAATATTTCCTTGACCTTTTAAGTATGAAATTTTTCTTCTGTGTCAAAATTTTGCAGGTTTGGTCACGCCATTGTGTCCCAAAGGCTGCGAATGTTCTGTTTGTACCATCTTATTGACTCATCTCTGTCATATCTGAATGTTTTCGTTCCTTCACCTTCAAGCCCTGACATTTTGTTCTCCCCTTGGTCCATTCTGTTGGTAAAGGTTTTATTTGGCACATTGAAATTTTCATATCCAGTATTTCAGTTTGGTTTTATTTTCAGTATTTCAATGTCTTTGCTGAATCCAGTTTCATATCTTGTGTTGTCTTTATTTCATTTAGCTGTTTATTTTTGCTCTCTTGGAATCCGTTCAAGATTTTATTTGTGTTCTCTTTGATTTCTTTAAACATAATTTTAATCATTATTTGGGGTTTCACTTAATTTACTCTCATTAGAGGGAATTACTGTGAGATTGGTCATTTTTGGAGAATCACACTGCCTTGTTTTTTCATGTCTCTTGTGTTTTCATATTAAGACTTGAGCATCTGGTATTGGATTGTTGGCTTGATATGTGTTTTGTTTTTTGTTTTTCCAATCAGTCTTATTCTTTCAGTAAAAGTGTTTGCAATGTTCAAAAGGGACTAGTTTGTAATACAGTTTAAGTGTCATTTTCTGTGTTAGGCTGGTATTTGAAGCACCAGGCTGCCTCTCGTACTTTCCTGAAGGTATTATTCTGTCTATAAAAACACTCACTACCTCTGGGTAGGCCAATGAACATATAGTAATAGTCGAATAACATACAATCAAAACAATCACCTCTTAAAAGTCAGTCACGTTACAAAACAAACTAACACTGATAGTGTGCATTAGCATATTAGTTGCTGTGAGTATGGGAGGAAAGGAAAAAAAACAAGTAAGACTAGGGGTTAGTATTAAACTGATAGTAAAAAGCTAGAGATGGGGTAAGTAAATAGAAGACAGAGCAATAAGATAAGGGGGAATGATGCAGCTTTGGCTGAAGATAAAGTAAAAAGACAAAGGTAAAGAAATTTGATTAGCTAACCCAAATGAATCTTGGGTCTCAGGAGCCTGAGACATGGGGATCCCACAAATCAGGTAAGGCTATGTTATCTGGGAAATCGTCTTTGATTATTATTAGAAAGGAAGATGGGAATGGAAAGAACAGAGTGTGGAGAAAAAGAAAATGAAAAGGGGGAGGCAAAGAAAGCCTGGGAAAGAGCTGGATGTGGATATTAAATGAAAGAGTCACAGTGTGAAGAGAAGAGGCATGAACACATAGAGACTGGATACAGTCATGTCTACACACTGCTTGCAGCTTCAATCCTCTTGGTATTCCTTCCCAGGCTCCTGAAGTCAGGACCTAGATGCTACTCTTGTCAGTGGGTGGTCCTTTGCGGATCAGGATCACAGATGTTGGTTAAACCTCTATGTGGTTCTTTGTGGGTTCAGTTTTCGAATGCTGTTCTTGCATATGGGCACTCCTTTGCAGGGTCAAGATTGGCTCACATATTTGGGCCTTGTCAATGGATAGCCTTTCATAGTGGAGGTTATGCATGCTGGTCACATCTGTGAGTGTTACTTCGGGAATCTGGTAAATTCTGTGTGATTCTTTCTGGTGTCTAGCTTACTGCTTGTAGCCGGAGTTCCTCTGAAGACTATGGCTCTGTCCAGGTTTCTACCTCACTGAATGCTGTAATCTTTATGTCTAGCTGCTCTGGTTCTGGGAGGAGTGTTTTCCCAGCAGCATCTTCTGTCTCTGCCTCCACTACCTCCTCATCCTCTTCTCCTCCCCTCTCTCTCCCCGATGTAACAGAGAGTTCTTCAGGATTACCAATCCTTTCAAGATGGGCACTTTTTTTTTTCAGTTTCCTGTTTTACATTGTGATTAAATTAGAGATTCTTTTTCAGCTTTCACTCAGCTTCTTTGATAGTTATTACCCTACTTTTTTATTAAATGAGTTTATTCTCTAGGAAGTCTAGCTGGTGCTTGCATGTCATCTGTCATCTTGGGTCTTTTCTCTTGTTACTTCTTGACTGACCAAAATGCTGCTTTCACCACAGAAACAGCTGACCTGAACAAGAGGTTGCTTATGGACCCCAGACTGATAGCTGGGAAACCAGTATAGCACTGTTCCAGACCCCATGAAGGAGGAAGTCAGTATGGAGGTCTGAACAATCTATGGGGCTACTGGTGGTGGATCAGTATTTACCCCTAGTACACAAATGAACTTTGGGAGACCTCTCCACATAGAGGGATACTCTCTCAGCCTAGAAACATGGGGGAGAGCCTCGGCCCTGCTCCAAATGTTATGACAGACTTTGAAGATCCCTGTGGAAGGCCTTACTCTCTCTGGGGAGCAGAAAGGGGTTGGGATGGGGGTCGGTGGGGGGCAAGGGAGGAGGGGAGGGAGAGGGAACTGAGATTGACATGTAAAAGAAGCTTGTTTCCAATTTAAATAAAAAAGGAAAAGATGGTAGCTTTAATTAAACTGAGGGCTTGATTCTAATAACAAGGAAGATGATGCACACAGCTTTTGATGTTTGATCAAGAGAAGCATTTGTTTTCTAGCTGTTTAAAAAAGTACCTGGGTATGCAAGCAAACTTCAACATGCCTGTTTCTAGCAAGAGGTCTACGCCCTTGCACAGCTTAATAGAATGTGGTGCCATTTTGCAATGTTCTAATTGAGATTCGCTTAAACATTTCCCCAAATATTTTAGGATGGAATGTGTGAGAAGAACATGCAGAATGATTTACTTGAGATGCCTAACTCCTTAGAATAACTAGACTTTTTGGTCAGGTCTGTCCAAAGAAACAGAAACACAGCACTGTAAAAGACAGGAGGATGGTGACACAAAACCACTGCTCCTCAAAGAGAAGACAGCTCTAGTGGGCATCCCTGGAGTGTGAAGTCACCAATCACTGAGAAATGGCATTTGAGATATTTGACAAAACAGTGAAACTGACTTCATGTTTTATGAATAGTTGAAAGTTAGTTATGAATAAAAGCTTGTTTCAACTTCAGAATACTAAATTTGGCATCAAGTCTATAATTACCTATCACCAGATGCTGGGCCCCTCAAATTGCCATCATATTAAATTAAATCTCTGCTTTCTGTGTCATATTTCTGGCAGAGAAAAGGGGTTTCCAAGCTAGTTATGGTAAAGCCTAAATGCTTCCCTTGATTGTATACATTCTTTGTTCACTGAGTGTGTCTGACATAAATATTTAAACTGTAAATTCTCTTAAAGGGGGAGGTGTGGGGTTTTCAAGTGACCCCTTGTTTACAAGGATTTATTTTTTTTATACTGAGAACACAGACCTTAAATGAGGCCTCAATAGCAAATTAGAAAAAGGGAACCACAAAGTGAGGGCCAATGCAAATATGTATGTAGGTGGCTATGAGACCAGACAGTGTGGCTCATCTGGATTCTCAAAAAAGAGCTCATTTGATGCATTGCCCTTATGACCTTTTCATAAAGCAAGAGAAAAGACATACTCATGATACATCACCATGCAGTCATATGGTATGAAGTCAGTCTACCCCCAATGATGTCATTGCTGGTTTCAGACCATTATAGGAAAGGACTCTGTGGATAGATAAATGAAGACTGTGCCTTCTGGTTTTATGGTATTGAGATCCAGACTACATAAATTATAATTTGTTTATGTCTGCTGTTTTGTTCAAATAAGTTGGATTGCCTAGACAATGAGTGTTTTGTTTGAATGAGATTTTTTTAAAGCTACTATTTATAATGAATCACACACACAAAAATGCCCCTTGTAAAAGAAAAAAGCAAAGCAGCAATCCATTACAGACCCAGTAAGGCAGCTCATGTGTTTAAGAGGTGGAACTCCAGGGTCTGACAGATGAATACTCACATTCTGCATGTGTCCCTTAGAACTGTATGGTTTCAGCAAGTTAGATAACTGCTTCATATTCCAACTTTTAATTTTAATAGTAATAATCATAATCAAAAGCAAAAATCTACATGTTTAGTGAGAATGTGGTGATGCAGATGAAAATGCTACTGCATTGCCCAGTGTCTAGCACATACTTGTTCAATGAATGGTAGCTATTGTGGTTATTGTTGCTGGATCAACTTCCTAGTTCAGGTTCTGCAGCACCCAGTACTCTATCCCCAGCTAAGTCTAGCAAAAATGCCTTAAGGGAGGTCTTGCCACCCGTTTTAAAAACAAAACAAACAAACAAACAAACAAACAAAAAACCAAAAGAGTGTCATTAATGAAGCTATCATTCATAAGAGTAGAAGTCTTAACTCCTGGGACCTGGATGCCAGGCTCTCCCAGCATCTTTCAGTCCCTACTGCTACAAGGTATGGCTGGCACACCCTGTACTCTCCCCTGAAGTCTGCAGCTCAGGGGCTGGGCAGCCCTTCCCCCGGGAGTCCTTTCCTATACAATCCAGCCATTTTGGTTACCTGCTCCCCCACTTTTTAAAACCTTTTCCCTCTTGGCTGCTACACCTAGTTCCCATTTCTCCCCTGTCCCTTACCTCCCTCCTCTCCTCACATGGCTCAGGGTCATGTCCACTCTGGACTCTCCCAGATGTCTTTGCCTTTGGCTATGCTCTGCCTTTTATCTACAATAAATTTTCTTCTCCACCATACCTAGGAGCAGTCATGTCCTCCCTGTTTATTTCTTTTTTCATTCAACAATTTTTCTCAATTAAGTGTTCATTTCCTTGCATTTTCTATTCACAATAGATATACCAACAAATGTTTTTTATGTTTACTAAATTTATATTAAAACAATATTTCTTTTATGAGACACCAAACCACCATGAATTCAGAGGCTATCTACTTGCCCTCAGGTTTTATGATTGGTGGTAAGTCTGATTTTAGCTTCTAAACCATTCAGAAATTTAAAATACAAATGTAGTTAAGCTCTTAACTTTACTTCATGTCTTGGAGGAAGCATTTCATGCATTTGATTCCATTGAATCTCAAAGATAGCCCATGAGGTATGAGTTATTAGCCTTTAAACATATGCATTCTAAGCACATTACTCTTTAGGCACTGGTATCTAAAGCTCCCTGTGTTTCATGGTCAGTGTTTATGTGGCAGCCTTTTAACAGGTAGCTGTTATTTCCTTGCTCTTTGTGTATACATGGTTAAATAGCAACACGAACATTAAAGACTATCTAGTGACTTGGTGGAGGACAGTAGCTAGGACTAATGAAAGACCTTGGCTCTAATCTGACTCTAGACTATCACTGGCCTCAGAGTAAGAGGCTTGCCTTCTTAGGGCATTTAATACTTCATCTGTAAAATGCAGCCTGTCTTCTCCACATGGTAGATTTGTTTTGGAAATTGATTCAACATATTATAAAGTAGTCATGATAAAGTCTAATATATAATAATCTCTCCTTTATGGGCTTAGAATTTTGTGAGGAAACAAATGTGTTTGTGTGAAAGAAATGCTCTTTCAAAGATACAAATGTAAGGATATTGGATGCTGTGATAAACTTCCTAATTTGGAGTATAGCTCAAATGAAAACAGGTGGAGAAGAGAGTATCCAAACTGGGTTTTAGGAAACAGCATGCTTCTGTTTAGAGACAGAGGAGAACATAGTACCTGAACTGGGTTATATGCTACTATAGAGAGAAGAGAAAAGGGATGGTCTAGACCTGGGAAATTATAAGTAGAAGCTGGGGCTCTTGGGTACAGCATTCAGGGAATTCACATGCTGGGCATGCAGTGTGGCAGGGAATGCATTTTGCAGATCTATCTATTGAATGGTAAGACTGAAGGGACTGAGAGGTGGCTTAGCAGGAAAAGGTACCTGCTACCAAGCCTACTGCTCTGAATTTGGTCCCTCAGACCCATGTGGTTATAGGAGAGAACTAACTCCTACAAAATCTATGCTCATGGCATGGCATAGGTGCACATGAACGATCTAGTTTCTTCTCTGCATTTTCTAATAAATTTTATTATTTAGAAAAATATCATAAGAATGTGGAAAGTGAGCCAAGCATGGTGACATATATTTTTAATCCCCGCACTCAGGAAACATAGGTGGGTAGATCTCTGTGAGTTCGAGGCCAGTCTGGTCTACACTGAGAAAACCTGCCAAGAAAGAAAGAAAGAGAGAAAGAAAGGAATAAAGAGAAAGGATCATCTCATTAGATACCGAAAAAGCCTTTGAAAAAATCCAACACCCCTTCATGATGAAAGGAATAGGAGGGATTGGGTGGGGGGAGGATTGAGTTAGAGAGTACTGGGAACCATTTCAGGGATGGCCTAGAATCCTGGTGCAATAGAAACTGTCAGGAATCTATGGGGGTGACCCTACATAAGACTACTAGTAAGGGGAGGGGGATACAGAGCTTGAACTGGCCATTTCCTATAACCAGGCAAGACTTCCAGTAGAGGGATTGATACATCAACACAGCCACAATGCTTCAACCTACAATTTGTCCTGCCTATAGGATGTGCTATGAGATGGAGCCCATATCTAACACTACCTGGAGGACCAGGAACCAGAATCTGGAAAGCCTAGAGACCTAGGATAGAACCAAACAAGACTGGGGGGAAAAAGTCAATGAAATAATTCCTAACGATGCTGGGCTATACTTGTAGACAGGAGCCTAGCCAGAGAGGCTTCATCCAATAACTGATGGGAACCAATGCACAGACCCACAGCCAAACATTAGGTGGAAAGAATCCTGGGGAAGAGGGAAAGAAGGATTATAGGAGCCAGAGTGTCAAGGGCACCATAAGAAAACCCACAGAATTCACTGACCTGGGCTCATAGGGCCTCAAAGAGACTGAACCCCCAACCAGGGAGCCTGCATGGGTCTGACCTAGACCTATACATATATGTTATGGTAGTGTAGCTTGGTCATCTTGTGGGACTTCTCACAGTGGGATCGGGGCTGTCTCTGACTCTTTTGCCTTCTTTTCCTTCTACTGGTTTCCTTGCCTGGCCTTAACATGAGGGAGGTTCCTAGTCTGATTGTAACTTGATATGCCATGTTTAGTTGAGGGAGGCCTACCAGGAGTGGATGGGGTGGGGGTGGGAGTGGGGGTTGGTGGGGGACTAGGAGGGGAGGAGGGAGGGGAAACTGCATTCAGGATGTAATATGTGAGAGAAAAATAAATTTTTAGAAATTTTTTTTAAAAAAGAATGTGTAAAGTGCATTTGGAAACCCGAGAATTGGTGAGAATAGTTAAAACACTGTGTGGATGATTTAGTGGAAGGGTGACTACATAGCAAGGGCAAAGGCAAGGGGTGGAACAGGAATGAATGAATCCTAGAGACAGAGGCCAAAGGCATTAATTGCTTAACGGATATTGTGAGAGTGAAGGCAACGGGAGCAGAGGTGATGAAAACTTCCAACAGGTGGCCAGCAAGACAGTGATAGTGTTCACTGGGCTCAAACCACTGGAGACATGCTGATGTTGCATGTAATGTGTATAAAGTACAGTGTCTTAGATAAGATCTTCCAAATACATAGAAAGGTAGACTGGAGTTTAGATGATTAATCTACTCTTGGATGTGGAAGAGGAGGGGATGGGGGGAACAGGGGTGGGGGGAGGATGGGGGAGGGACTGGGGAGGAGGGATTGGGAGGAGGCTGTGGCGGGGATGTAAAATAAATAGATGAATAATAATAAAAAAGCAAGTTGTTACAGTTACAAGTGTAATTTACTTTATAGACACTTTTGGAAACACCATGCAACTTTCTTGTTAGTGAGGTTTCTAAAACCTAGGTGCACAAACTACATCCATTCCTGTATAATCTACAGAGCATTGTAGGTGCAATGCATTTATTTAACAGCAGGCTCGGATTTTCTGTTCTAATGCGGAGAAAGAGGACACCATTTCCTTTCTTCCTTCCCTCCTATGTAATAAAGAATAACAGAGCATGGAGACTGAGAGACTTTAGTGCTTTGCCAGAACCTGTTTTATCAGTTCACACAAACCCCTGTGCTTGATTGGCAGCTCCTAATCCTCTTGTCTGAATTAGCAGAGCAGCTTTGTCTATAAATACCATGCATTTGCAGGTGTGAGGGAGGAAGGTGTAGTCATGGGAAGGAGAGATTGTCTTGCCCACCTGCCTTTTTAATCCAAGGTTAGTCCCCAGCGCATTTGGTAAGCTTTCACATTCTTGTTACATTCCTGACACCCTGAGCAAGATGAAGAAAACAACTTTTCTTAGAGGAATAATGAAGTTGTCCTAGGATTTAACTTAGTAATACTGTTTTGATGTTACATTAGGCAACTCTTGAGTCATATTTAATAACAATCCCAGTTGGAACTCAAACTTTCAACTTTAATAATTTTGTATTCATTCATCCATTCATTCATTCATTCATTCATTCATTCATTCATTTTTTTTAACCTTTTAAACTTTGAAAATTTCATACATGTGTAGAACTGTTTTAATAAAGTCCACCCCCATCCCCTCCCCTCCAATTCCTCTCATATCCCCACATCACTTCTCCCTCACTATTTCCGGTATTCTTTTCAAAGCCATGGAGTCCACTTGGTGCTGACAGTATGTACAAGTGCCATCCACTGGAGTGTGAGCAGCCTGTTAGGGATCACATCCTTGAAGCATACTGACACCTGGCCCCAGAGGCCATTGGTTTCTAGTAGCTCTTCAGGTAGGGGTGGGGGTTTGGTTGGCTTGTTCTTATGCAGGTCTTGTGGACATAGTCACTGTTCCTGTGAGCTCACGTATACAACAGCCTTGTCATGTCTGGAAAGCCGTATTTTGCTGCACTCCACTTCCAGCTTTTTTTTTTTTTTTTTTTTTTTTTTCTGAGATAGCGTTTCTCTGTGAAACAGTTCTAACTGTCCTGGAACTCACTCTGTAGGCTGGCCTCTAACTCACAGAGATCCACCTGCCTCTGTCTCCTGCGTGCTGGAATTAAAGGTATATGCCACCACCACCTGGCCTGAATATTATTTCTTAAGATTAAAAAGCCTTGATTCTTTCTATACAGCCTGGTTCCTTCTGAGTGAAGAAAAAGGTGGAGATGGAAGGAGAACTTAGTTCAGCCTGTCCTCCTGGCGTTTATGGGAAGGAGCAGCCTCACCAGCTGCCCAAGAGCTGGCCAGTATCTCACACAAAGTTTCTCTCTTCTGTTAATTCTCTCACTATTCTGTAACATCTTTTCTTGTTACAAATTGAAGACTGAAGCAGGAGGGTTTTAAAATGAGATATCAGAATGTTTGCTTTATTGTTACAGTAAGTCTTTCCACCAAGACACCGGAGCCCTGTTACCACGTGGGCACTTTCTGCCAGGCTGCCCGAGTTCTGCCTGCCACCATGTTAAAGTTCCCAAGTAACACACAGAGACTTATATTAGGTACAAATGCTGCTTGGCCAATGACTAGGATTTCTCATTTGCTAGCTCAGCCTTAATTGTCATAAATCTATATATTTTATAAGACTTATCAAGGACGCCTTTTGATGGTGCCCTCTCTTGCCCGAGGATCTCATGGCGACTCCAGAGCAGAGACCAGGAGGAAGAGAGAAGGGAATGACTTCCTTCTTGCCCTGGCTTATATATGAGTCTCCCTGCTATGTCACTTCCTGCCTGGATCACCACTTCTTTACTACATTTCCCAGAATCCTCCTTGACTCCTAGTCCTGCCTAACTTGCTGCCTCATTGGCCAAACAGTAGTTTATTTATCATCCAATAAGACAAACACATACACAGAAGCACTTCCCCCATCACTTTATATGTTAAGGAGGTTTACAACTATGGAAATAGTTGGCTCATCAGGCAATGAATATGCTACCCTACTGATATTCCCAATCACGCTGCAAATAAACATGTAACCTAAAAAGCAGTGTGCCGTATCAGAGGATTGCCACCTGACGATTCATCCTCGGATAGACATATACATACGATTCATATACTTGGTTAACTTTCAAATGCTCAGTGTGGTGAGTGACGGAGTTAGATTTCAAAAATTGAGACAGCCCCTTTTCCTAATCTGCAGTGCATCATTTTAGTCTATTCTGGATTTCTTAACTCCATTCTGAACACTTCAAGATAAAAGCCAGGGGGATGCTGGCCAGGAAGAGATGGATCATCTGTTAAACTATTAGTAGTTTACATTTCAAAACCACTTGGTATTTCTACATGCTGAAGTTCTTTTTTTGTTTTGTTTTGAATTGAGAATTCATGGTTAAGTAATCAATTTTCAAGTTCCCTGAAAACAAATTAGGTAATTTTGAACTTTGCTCTATTTAATCTGATTTTTTTTCTTTTCTTTATTAGGTAATTTTTAGATTTTTGGCTTTTGGCTGGCAGGACCAATGTTAAATAAAAGTTTGTGCTTGGCTCCTTCCTATTTCTCCTTTTAACATGTGGCTTCTCTGGCTGGACCGACCTTCCTCATCCCACCGTAACAGTTCTCATTGACTGTTTGCAGCAGTTCTGTGGCTTTGAGCCATTTCTCTGTCCTCCTGGGTATTTGTGGTCTGACCTGTCCCCCTTCAGGCCTTATTTACTACTTCTTGTTGACACTAAGTATTCTTACAAATCAATCTTTGCTGAAGAAGTCCTGATTTATAGTCTTATCTTTCCGGGCAATGTTTTATATTTATATTATATTTATATTTCAAAAGTACACTGCCAGAGACATCATGTTGTAATTATGAGAAAAAATATTAATGGCAGGAATTGTAGACTCTGGGCCAGGCCAATTTGAAAGATAACATCAAGGTACTGGAAGGCCTTTAGTTGGCTTCAGATTATACAACTTAGAAATTGGCTTACATCATGCAGGGTGGATTTCTGATGTTTGTCTCCATTTTGTTTTGTCTTGTTTTTCTTTCTTTTCTTTTCTTTTTTGAGACAACATCTCAATGCATAGCCCTGGGGTGTCCTGCAACTCCTATGTAGAACAGGTTGGCCTCATACTCACAGAGATCCACCTGCCTCTGCCCCCTGTTTTGACATTAAAAGCATGTGTCATCATGCCTAACTCTGTTTCTACTTTCTAACTTCAAAGTCAATGAAATTATCATGAAGATCTATGATCAAGAAGGACTTTAGCATCCTTTTTTTTTTTTTTTGCAAGCACTGTAAATCTTTCTCATTTGTTTTTATTGTTTGGCATGCTTTATCTAAGCAATACAGGCTATTTATACATCCATCATTGTGAATATAGGGATATATGTCTACCATCATAAATTTCTTATTTTAAAATCCTTATTACGACTATTTATTATTAAGATTGATTACTATTAAAATTTAATATTTATCTTTAATATTAAAAAGATAGCAGGTAGCTATATATCCAACAGAGGACTGATATCTAGAGTATAGAAATGCTTTAAAAAAAAAGCCTGATTTAAAACAAAACTGGGCTATAGATTTGAGCAGTGAATTCTCAAAAGGAGAAATAGTGGGGAACTGAAAGCTGTTGTTTAGCTAGACTGACATAGTATTAAAATGCTTTGAAGTATTTATGCTTATACTCATAGACAAAGGCCACTCCCACCCTTATTCTAAGGGTGCTGAATGCAGAGTCTTGTGGCTACATAAGCTGCTGAGAATATGTGGCAGACAAGAGCTCAATCTTAAAGAATATATTTCTATAATCCTTTCTAAGGCTCAGAGAATTCGATAGGTGAGATGGCAGGAAACAATCAATGTAGGACCTGGAAGACAGGAAGAAGGGCTGCAAAGTACAATCTTCTGGGCAAGATGCAGACATTGCAATTCTCAATGCTACCTACCCTGGGTTTGCAGAAGAATAGGCCCACCAGAGTCAAGCAGGGATGAAGGAAGCCTTAGGGGGCCCTGCCTCACACTGTTGAACCATTTATTACTGATAGATTCAGGGGAAGGGGCAGTTGTTGCCATCTAGTGTGTACACACTAGTGACCTTACCAGGCTCAAGTGGATAGTTACAATCTATTACACACACACACACACACACACACACACACACACACACACACACACACCTGGTTAAACCAATCTATCAGAAAACAAACTCAGAGTCATGTGAACTGAGAAAGGTACTGGAAAGTGATGGGGATGCAGGTAGGGATAAGAAGGAGATACTGGGTGTAGAGGTAGGGAGAGCAAGAAGAACATATTATATGTATTTATGAAATTGCTAAACAACAAATTTAGGGGGGTCTGGAGAGATGGCTCAGCGGTTAAGAGCACTGACTGCTCTTCCAGAGGTCCTGAGTTCAATTCCCAGCAACCACATGGTGGCTTACAACCACCTTGAATGAGATCTGTTGCCCTCTGCTGGCCTGCAGGCAGAAGTCTGTATACATAATAAATAAAGTCTAAAAAAATGGTCACATACTGTAAAGGAGACAAATTTAAAACAACAACAACAAATTTAGTTAATAAAAAAGATGACAGGGCTTGTGAGGTCATGTTATCAAACAGGTTAATTATGCATGCCCGGAGTTATCTTAAAACATCTTACTATGTTAGCATTCATCATGTTAGAGAATCATAACAGAAAGTAGATATAGCAGCAGCAACAGCTGAGAGCTCATATCTTTAATCATAACAAGGATGCCAAGAGAGCATGCTGAGAACAGTGTGAGGCTTTACAACCTCCAAACCTGCCCCCAATGATATACTTCCTCCAGCAAAGCCACACTTCCTAAACCTACTCAAATAGGGCTACTAACTGTGGATCAAGTATTCGAACATCTGAGCCTATGGGAGCCTTTCTCATTCAAGCCACCACATTCTACTCCCTGGCTCCCATAGACTCATGGCCAATTTCATAATGCAAAATGTATTTTGTACAATTCCAACATATCCCAGAGTTCTTCAGTCTTAACACTGTTTCAAAATCCAAAGTCTCTTCTGAGATCCAAGGCAGTCTCTTGATTATAACCGCCTGTAAAATAAAAAATTACTTATTTCCAGACATAATGATATACAATATACATTACCATTCCAAAATGGAGGGATGGGCACATAGTGAGGAAATACCGGACCAAGGTAAGACTAAAACCACAGACACCTAATTATCTAGCTCTATGTCTGTTAGCAAAGGGCTTAAATAACTCTACCCTTCCAGCTTTCTTATTGCAACATTTCTTTCCTCTGGGCTGGTTCCACTTCATCTGTGGAACTCTTCTTGGCAGATCCCTCATGGCTCTGGCATCTTCAACATCTTGGAGTCTCCAGACAACTCAGGTTTCACATTCACAGCTCCACGTAATGGTCTCTTAGGGAATTCACGCAAGGACACTCATGACACACATTGACTGGCCTTAGTGGCTCTCTGAAATCATGGAGGAAGAATCCAAAGCCTGATTACTCACGCACCCTTATCACACAGACAGCACTGTCAAGCTGGCTGTCAACTTGAGATGGCCTTTTCCTCCTTGAATGTTATTTTCCACAGCTTTTGTGGTTGCTTTATGGGAGCAGAAAATTTGCTATAGTCCTTCACAAGTTGGATACTTGGCTAGGTGGGGTGGGCTCTTGCCCTGAGGACTCTCTCGATTCTAATGCCTCTCTTTAGTCTCTTTATGTCTTTCAACACAAACCGTGGCTCTTTTTCTATTTCAAATGTACCGTTTGCATTTTTTCTGTCTCTTTTGCTCCTTTTCTTTGTAGACTTGAAATTAATAACTATAAAAGAGTCAATACTACGCTGTTTTGAAATATCCTATAACAAATAAATTAGTTCATTCCTTTTAAATTTAGCCTTAGGACAGTTCTTAGGGAATCAACAGAAAACAGTCACATTCTTTGTTAAAACATCTTAAGAATGGTCTCTAGCTCAGTAGTTAATATTGTTCCTCTCTGAAACCTCTAGAGGTAGCCTCCACAGTCAGCATGGCTCTTGGGACTACTGTCTTCCAAACATCTACTGGCATAGCCAATTAATTTCTGCATACAGTGTCCAATCACTTCTAAACTCCAAAGTTCTAAAGTCTTCTACTCTCTTCTAGAAACAGCATAGGCAGGCACTTCACAACTATACCCCACTCCTGGTACCAACTTCTGGATTAGTTACTTTTCTATTTCTGTGGCAATACTCATGATCAAGGAAGTTTGGAGAAAGAAGGTTTATTTGTGGTTAAAGTTCCAGGGAGACAAGAGTTCATAATGACAGGTAATCATGGCACTAGATAGCAGACATAGTGGCAGAAACAAGCTGAGAGCTCACATCTTGAAGCATAAGCAGGAAACTGAGAGAGCAGTTGGAATGGCATAAGGCTTTGAAATCTCAAAGCTTGCCTCCAGTGACATACTTCCTCCAGGAAGGCCATACCCATTAAACGTACTCAAAAAGTGCTACTAATTGGGGACCAAATGTTCAAATATATAAGCCTAGTGGGGGCACTCTCATTCAAATCACTATATGCATAAATCCTGTGGCTTGGGAATAGTGATTGTGTGGAAGGACCCTAAGGAAGTTGAGGACATTGAGTACTCAGAATCTAATGGGCTCACTCCACCTGAGAAAATAGTCTCCCTACTCTTAGCAGAGGATTCATCTCGATCCTTCCACTCCTGCTGATTCTCTCTTCCATTTCCCAGGAGAATTAATCCTGCCTGTATGTCTCTGGGGCAGGCAATGATTTTCCATAAATGAGAGGCCAGACAAGACAATTCTGGTGGCTTTCAGGGACCACCTGTCATTGCCTCTATACCTACAACTAGACTCAAGGCTAAGCAGATTCATAGACGAGAGATAGAACGTGTGGTCCAGAAAGACATGCAATACACCCCCAAATAACTTAATGAATTTTAAAAGTTATTCAAGTAGACATCTAGAGAATGTGTAGGAATGGATTTTAAACATGTGAAATAATAGTGGAAGGATCATAAAATTGGATCAAACTGAGTTTACTGATATAAGCCCATTTAATAGAGAGCCAAGGTTCAATATTGAAGCTTGCATAGTTGAAAAAAAAAAAGGTACCTTCAAGAGCAGGCTAATTAAATTACATATATATGTTCATTTCACTAGTTCTGTTCCTTTAGAGGATCCTGACTGATACACAATAGAAAGAGCTTTTTTCATGTTATTTGCTGTAACTTCATGTAATACCCATAAATAAGTAATTTTATCAATATCTGTATTAGTTGAATAGTTTCCCACTTAGTATATTTCCTCAGTGAAATTAAGGGAACATGAAAAAGTAAATTGATATTTTGGGGACACAATACATTTTTATTTGAAGTTATGTATATATGTGTGTGTTTTCACCAATCCTAAAAGCAGCTTTGCATGTAGTTGGAGAGGGTACCTATCCTCAGCTCCCAAACTGGATTTGGTAGTTTTTTTTGTTTTTGATATAATGCAGTTCACAGTAGCTGCCGCATGAGGGCAGCATAACTACACAAAGACCTGATGTCTGCCTTGCCTTTAAGTCAAAGAACTGATTGCCAAGGAAATTACACAGCATATTGCTCAGAATTGAAACACAAGATGAAAATATTGTAATAAATACACTAAGAAAATATTTTTCCAGTTGAATACCTTATCAAAGGGATATGTGATTTGTATTAGAAATTAAGGGTATAGGGGTGGGCAAGATGGCTCAGTGGGTAAAGGCTTACTGTCAAGACTGATGACCTGAGTTCAGTCCCTGCAACCCATGTGATGGAAGGAGAGAATTGATTCCCACAAACTGCCCTCTGGTCTCTGCCACACATGCTCATACTGACACATGCTACTGTGTGTGTGTGTGTGTGTGTGTGTGTGTGTGTGTGTGTATCTATATATCTATATATCTATATCTATATATATATATCAGCTTTTTAAATTACTGATTTAATAAAAGAACAAGAGAGTTCAAGAATTAGGAGGATTTTTGCTATTGATGGGTAGGACATTATGTCACCTTTGACCACTAATGTCAGGGAACTTGTATTGGCCCAACATGACATCTTAGGCCAGTTACTTAGAATTACTATGCCTTACCTATAAGATCAGAATAATCATGCTATGCTTTCATATGATTGGTAAGGATTAAATTAAATAATCCAGGTATATGTATTTGTTCTATTCTACATATTAATCATCAATTTGCATTAATGATTTTAATTGCATTGATACATTAATTGCATTAAGGATTTGCACTAATTGTATTTTTTTTGGTTGTGAGCCTAGCCTTTAATGGTTGAGCCATCTCTCCAGCCCAGATTCGTGCTAATTATATTCATTAAATGCTGACTCTTTTTTTATTTTGTTTATTTTGAGACACGATCTCAGGTAGCCCAGCCTAGCCTTAAACTTACTGTAGCAGAAGCTGGTTTTGAACATCTGATCTTGCTTTCACTTCCCAAAGGCTGAGAATTTTCAGATATGGATGAAGTATCAGAGTTCAATACACAAGAAAGACTTTGAAGGAGATGCTTAGACTGTATTTTTACTTTACTTGCTCATGGCGATTTCAGATATAATACATTGGTAGGAACTGTGTTTGAGGAGGAGGAGAAGGGCAAGAAGGATAAGACCTAGTGTGGGTCACAATAATCCCACAGGTGCTGATGTGGAAGCAAGCTGTTTCTCAAAGACCTGAGTGATTGTATTTTGATTATTTGATAATAGGGTGATGATCCCTTCCCAGGAACTAACCTGTTTTCTATGAAAACAATGCCATATTGAGTAAGATCCCGAAAGGAATTTAAGAAAACAGAGAGATGCAATTCAGACTCAGGAAACACAGTACTTTCTCATTTGTTTGGCCTTTCTGTTGTTAGTCTAGAGCGATGTCTTCAAGCATCTTATTTGATGGACTTGCGACAGCATGTTTGACCAAGGAAATTGAATTTTCAATCCATGCACAGTGATCACTTAGTAAAAACCTAGGGAACTTAAAAAGGGACTTAGACTTTCTGGGGATGCATCTTTAGCCAGGAAAGAGAAAACATATAACTGACACAGTAATGATGAAGTAAAACCCAAGAAGGAGGAGTGAAAATCAAGCTAAAACAATTAGGAAGGATGGGGTGGATGTAGGTTTTGAATGTGTTTTGTTTGTTTGTTTGTTTGTTTTGGTGTTTGCTGTTTTTTTGAGAGGGGGGGTTGAGACAGGGTTTCTCTGTGTAGTCTTGACTGTCCTGAAACTCATTCTGTAGACCCAGCTGGCCTCGAATTCAGAGATCAGCCTGCCTCTGCCTCTGCCTCCTGAGTGCTGGGATTAAAGGTGTGCACCACCAACTGACCTTGCATGTGGTCTTAAATGTTGATTAGGAGTTGGAGAGGAATAGGAGGAAGACAAAATGTAGGTAGGTGTAATGGGCACCAGTATAAAATTCATGTGCTAATGTCCTAATTATAGACACACACAGAGGGAAGACCACATGAAGACACCAGCTGAAGAAAACCATCTGCAGGCCAAGGAAGGAGACCTGAACACAATCCAATGTTGTCAACACACCAATCTCAGTCTCCTGGCCTCCAGTGTTGTGAGAGGAATATGTTTCTACTGTTTAAGCTGTAGGTTTGTGGTACTGTTATGACAATTTACCAATTCAGGGGAAAGTTTCGAGCATGGTTGTGGTCCATAATAGTCACCTCAGAAGGCTAGTAAGAAAACAATGGTTTGGAGCTGGAAAGACAGATCAGCTGTTAAGAGCACTGTTGCTGCTGCAGAGAATCCAGGTTAGGTTTCCAGCACCCACACAATAGTGGGGATCTCACACCCTCTTCTGACTTCCCTGGGTATGTGGTGCACATACTTGTGTGCAGTTAAATACTCATAGAAGTCAATAAAATGCTGGGCGTTGGTGGCACACGCCTTTAATCCCAGCACTGGGGAGGAAGAGGCCAGTGGATCTCTGTGAGTTCAAGGTGAGCCTGGTCTACAGAATGAGTGTCAGGATAGGCTCCAAAGCTACACAGAGAAACCCTGTCTTGAAAAACCAAAAAACAA
Source organism: Cricetulus griseus (assembly GCF_003668045.3). Lineage (NCBI taxonomy): Eukaryota > Metazoa > Chordata > Mammalia > Rodentia > Cricetidae > Cricetulus > Cricetulus griseus. Next base: position 41,288,792 of record NC_048598.1, read on the forward strand.
AAACAACAACAACAACAACAAACAAACAAACACACACAAATTCAATAAAATAAATAATTCTAAAAATAAAACAATAATGCTTTGGTGTTAAAGAACATTTGGTTTCTTCAACAAGCATGCTTATGTGACATTGTTCCAGAAGAGGTGGGACATAGCCCAGTGGGGTCTAGTTAGAAGTTTGGAACAGAGATGGAACTGCAGATACCCTGTTTCTAGAACTGAATCTGGCAGTGGTGTGAAGACTCCTGCCAGAGACTAAAAAAGAAAGCCGGGTCTGAGTCTGTAGCTTGATTGGTAGAGTGTTTGTTTAATATGTAAGAGGCCACAGGTTCAAACCCCAGCACCACCACTGTTATGACAAGTGGTGGCAAGGATGGTATTTACTTGTAATCCCAGCACTCAGAGCTATTCAAAGTCCTCCCTAGCTTGCTGTAACCAAGGGCATCCTGGATTACATGAAACCTTGTCTCAAAGAGGGAAGGGAGGAGAGAGAACAAAAGCCATATTTGTTGTGCAAGAAATCTGACCATATAGAAATGGAGGGAGTATCTACATATACTAGTTATTTCAAGTAGGAAGACAACAACATCCTTGCCAACAAAGAGGGTACTTTCTGAATGCACTGAAGGAATTTCAGTGCAATAGAGGTATACCAGTGATAACATGAGTGTCTGAAAACAGAGTTTGCCCCCAAAGGAGGCAAGGAAACAGCTTGCATTCAAGGTTAAGAATATCATGTTGGTACTAGAACTAAGATAATATATGAAATCTATAGAAGAGTAGTTAAGGGAGCAGGAGACCAAACAGTATATGTAGGAGACTTTAGCAACAGGAATATCTACCTCCTACCTAATTTGACAGTGATGGTTGAGGTGATGTATTCTTCCAGTGTATTCATCTTCTGTGTCCTAAAGCTTCGGTGGACATTGATAGATGCACAATGCTTGTGTGAGTAGTTCTACCAAAGTATAGAAGAAGCGATCGTGTTTCATACCTGGATTAACACTGAAGGCTTGAGAAAAAAAGTGAATATCCACACAGTGAGAAGCAGGCTGAAGACAGGCTCTCAGCTCCAACCAAGGGAAGCTGAGCATTTGGCTGGCTTTCATTTTCTGTTGCTAATAACCACAATACCACAGACAGGTATATAAAGAAAAGAGGTTTATTTATTTTTTCTCATGGTTCTGGTCCAAGATCTGGTAAGGGCTTTCTTCCTGGCAGGGACCTGACATGGCACAGGGAGTCACTTTTTGTGAGAGATACAAAGTGTGTATGTGTGTGTGTTCTCCCTCTGGTTTCATTCCTTCTTATAAAGCCACTACTGATCAATCATGGAAATGCTACCCCCATGACCTTATCTAACCCTAGTCACCTTCCAGAGGCCCCACTTATCAACACCTAGGGAGGACAAAGTTTCCACCCTCTTAATACTTTATGACGGGGATTAAATTTCAACACGAATTTCCAGGTAGGAGTTTTGGAGGAGACAACTGTGTTTGAGTCATAGCAACAAATTCCATGGGAATACTAACTCTGAGCCTCAATACCACTGCATTCAATTCATGGCCTTGAGGAACTCTTCCATATTTATTTGGAGAATCCTTGCACTTGACAAATATTTTATAAGACTATCTAGAGATGGAGAAATAAAGGTCAACCAATATGGTGGTGACCTATTAAAGCCCCCCTCCCCCAAGTCCCCACCCCAAGACAACCACTTGAAGGAGAATATTGCTGATTCTAATTCAGGGCTTTTCTTTGTTTTCATTTTTTCTTCCCATAGCTGCCATTGTTATGATGACTGACTTACAGGTGTATGAAAAAATAAATCAAAGTTTTCAGCTCTATTTAGAGATAGAGGGTTGGCTGATTGTTCAGAGGCAAAAAATAGCCTTTTAATTTGTTTTTATTATTACTAAAATTGACACCGGCACTAAACATTTTATCTAGGAAAACAATAAAATACCTAGCTGTTCCTTTCCACTTTGCAACACTTTATCTGGGATATTACTGTTACAGGAGATGAAATCTGGAGAAGTTTAAAATGGCAGGGTAGAAAGAAAAAGTATTATATAGTAAATTTTTTGAAATGTTAGTCTATTAAATAGTTTTATAATAGAATTCAAACAACAATCAGGGGAAAAAATGGTCAACAGAGAGTATGAACTTTTGATTTCTCAATAGTTTGTCTTAAATAGTTAAGATGAGTTACCATCAAATCAAATCCAAATTATATGTAGGAAGTCTAGTCTGAGAAGACAACAGTGTAAGTTGACTTGAAAAAAAAAAAAAAAAAACCTTCATGCAAGGGTTATAGATATAGCTGGGCCTCCAAACATGCTGAGGATTCTCTGAGAGCTGAGAACCTACATAAGGCATGTAAGTTTTCAATTTTAAAGCTACTGATGTTTTTGTTGTGGGAGACTGCCCTGGTCATGTGAGACATTTTTCAACATTCCTAAACTGTATCCACCAAATAGCCATGGGTGTTTCCACACCTCAGTTACAACAACCAAACATGTCTCTAAATATTATTAATACCATTCATGTAAGACTGGCCAACTGCCCTGGTTGAGCACCACTGATTTAGCACATAAAGGCAATAGGATATAGTTAGAGAAATTGTCTTAAGTGTCTTCACAAGCAAGCCAAGCCAAGCCAAGCCATAGTGTTGTGATCTGGGCATAAAGGAAGTTGTTTCAAAGAGATGGCTTGATTCATTCTCCAAGTGATGTTGACTAGTCCTAGAGAAATAAGCACAGATAAGGCTGACACTTGGTTCTTTGACTACTGTAGGGCAGATAGCAGAAAACCCCTTATCTGCTTCATTCGGTTCTGGTGCTTTGACTACTGTAGGACAGATAGCAGAAAACCCCATACCTGCTTCACTCAGGGCACAGTGGTGACTGTACATTTTTCTGAGAATCCCTGAATAACACAGACACAATAATTTCTGATGAGTCACTAAAATTACAGTTTGGGAAACACGAAGCATATTAAAAATACAGTTTAAAAGTCGACTCATGTTTTACTTTCCCAATTCAAATGCCAAGTGAATTTCTATTTTTTCCACTTGCACTGATTTCTGTAAACTTGCTAGACTTGCTTTTAGTCATCTGCTGGCCTAAACAGCAGGGGGTATGACTGGTTAAGACTGACTAGTCAGCTTCGAGTTGTTTCAAAAGTTATACTCACAGAAGGAACAATTATAGAAACTTGAACCACTGCAAACATTCTCCTTATGGAAACTAAAAACAAAAGGAAAAAAACAAGGGGCAAGCCAGTGTAAACATTTATGCATATGCATACTATACTTAACATAGGCAATTATTATTATTATTATTATTATTATTATTATTATTATTATTATTATATTGGATTCATGGACATGGTCTTAATTTCACAAAGGAAACAGTTTCTTATGGCTTAATATCTTTGGGTTATAACATGGATGTAGGATGAATTTAGACAATTAGAATAAGTCTCTTCCTTGTGAGTTTACTTAACAAATATATGTCTTAAGAATTACCATGTGATGTGGCAGAAGCTAGTGAGAAGCAGTCAGTCAGCCTGAGCCCGTTTCTCGTCATCACCAGCCAAATAAAGTGAGAATTACACATGAAATGTTTGCCTGCTATTAATATTACAGATACCGCAAAGGAAAGGGGGACCAGATGAGTCAGGTAGAGAACAGACATGGTGAATTCTATTGTGTTCCTATTAACAGTATGCATTGTCTGTCTCATTGCACCACAGCCAGCATGGGGGGCTTTTAGTTCACATAGGCTGTAAATGTGGCAATCAAAAACTGGTATTTAGTTTCAGTTTGCATTTGTGTGTTGGAGAGGTCAATTCTTAAACATTTTTTTTCATCTGCATTTATTTTGTAAAAGTTGTGGATATAGCTAGCCCTTTCTTCCTCAGTAATTTTAAAATTTAGTGCTGTCAGCCCTTATCTTCCCCTCCCTGTGACTACTCCAGACTTATCACGTAGATGAGTGCATTTGCTTAGGCAAATATCAATGAAAAGAACCTACGTTGTAAATTAAAGGCTCTTGTTTCGTGTCTCTTAGTCATCTAGTGCTGTCCACCTGCTCCATCTTTTAACCCTGTCACCCAGCGTTTCCTTACTGCTTTAATTTGGTTCTTATAGGTCTCTGTCTGTCTGTTCTCGGCCTATATTTGCAAGCCACTCTTAATATCAGTGTTGCATAATCAATGGTGGTTTTGAGGGCATATCTTTTCTGAGTCCTTCTCTTTACCTGCCCGCTCATGACTTTAACAAGGTGCTTGTGGCTCTCAAATTCTCCTATTCCAGAACTCTTTCTTGATTCATTTTTTCTTAAATTTTCATTTTTTCTTACTTGTTTTGGAATTTTTATTATATATATATATATATATATATATATATATATATATATATATATAGGCATTTGGTCTACTTGTAAGTCTGTGAACCTTGTGCATTTCTGGTGCCTCTGGATGTCAGAAGAGAGTGTCAGATCAAGTAGGACTAGAGTTACAAGTAGGACAGTAGTGAGCCAATATTTGCATGCTGGGAATCGAACCTGGGTCCTCTGGAAGAACAACCAATGCTGAGATGGACAATCAAAACTATTCTTAACATATACTAAGATTGAGCTGGGGTCTGAAGAAATGACTCAGTAGTCAAGAGCACTGGCTACTGTTCTAGGTGGTCCTGAGTTCAATTCTCTGCATCCGCATTGAGGCTCACAGCCATCTATAATGGGATCCAATGTCTTCTTCTTGTGGGCAAATATACATTCAGACAGAGCAACCATATACATAAACAAATATTAAACAAAAAATAATAAAAACTCCTTGATTAAAAAAGAGGTAGATGAACCTAGACATATCAAGAAAACTTAACTGCTTTCTTTGGCCATCTGTGTTAGATCATGCTCTTTATCAGGGGAGTATTAGCACCCTTTGTCTCTTGTTTACAATTTGTGTACTTTACCAGCTTATCTTTCTGTGTTCTTAGTGGTTGGCAAGAAGGAATCGTTCAATAAATTCTCAGTACATACATTTATCTTTGGGCATATAAAAAACATTCAGATCACAATCATCTTATTACATTAGAATGCTTTCACAATACTCTGTCCACCTAGAAGTTCGAAACAAGACCTCCTTTCTCTTTCCTTCTTCTTTCAAACTTTTAAAAGCAGAGTCTCAAGATGGAGACCAGAACCTCCTGTCTGAGACTGTGAAGTGTCAGGAGGCAGTGGGTACCACCACTCCTGGCATCCCTGTGCTTTAAAAGGAATGTGACTGGCAGGTGCTTCTCCAAAGGACACTAAGTATGCCAGGAGAAATCAGGTTGAATTTATTTCACAACATGTGAGGCTCCACACAGAAGTGTCACTAAACACATTGGGAGGACTTTCTGTCTAGCATTCTTTCCTATACATACATCTTTCCCCAGAATCTGTTTTCGAAAATGATTTATTTTATGTAGAGATATATATCTCTGCTTGTCCCTGTGTGAATCACATGCTCACATACCCAGATGTTCAGAGTCCAGAAGGGGTCATTGGATTTCCTGGAACTAGAGTTACAGCTGGTTGAGGGCCATTTGGTTGTGAGTCTTGAAATGTGGGTGCTGGAGACCAAATCTGGGTCTGCTGTAAGAACAGTCAGTGCTCTTAACAGATGAGCTATCTCTTCAACACCAGAATTTTATTTCCTCCTTTTACTTAATGCTATATCATAACTATTTCTACTTCACTATTTCCTAATGATTTCTGACAACTACTTAACATTCTGTTACATAATTTGAAACCCACTCGTAAGCTTTTAAAATTTATTCCTAGTTTATCATGTATACTTTTATATCATATACACTATTATCTAATTATATGTAGACACATGTATGTTGTCTTAGTTACTTTTCTATTGCTATGATAAAACACCATGACTGGAAGCAAGTTGAGGGGAAAAGGTTTATTTTATCTTACAGCCTGCAGTCTTTTATAAGGATAAGTCAGGGCAAGAACTCAAGGCAAGAACCAATGCAGATACTATGGTGAAGCACTGCTTGCTGGCTTGCTCAGTCTGTTTTCTTATAGCACCCAGTATCACCAGCCTACGTGGGGCTCCACCCATCCTTGAGCTGAGCCCTCTGACATTCATCATCAGTCAAAACATGCTCACTGACTTTCCCATCAGCCAATCTGATTGGGGCATTTTCTCATCTGAGGTTTTCCTCTAAAACAATTCTAGCTTGTGTGGAGTTGACACAAAACTAGCCAGCACATATATGTTAAAGGGTTACATGTACTGAAGACTTCCTATCTCGATATATGGAGTTATATTGCAAAACACACTACAGCTATTATTTTAATAATCCCATATAATAAATCTAGAAAGTAGATATTATTTATTTTCAGTTTTTAAGTAGGACTTGAGGCTTTAAAGGGTTGTGCAACTTGTTCAAGGAGATACTGTTGTCAGAGTAACATTACAAACAAGAGCTAGCTGCCTCGGGTTATGTATCTCGTCCTCCATGACTGACTCTACCTCCTCGGTAACTGTGTTGCTCTATCAGTGCTGTGGTTATCAGGGCAGTTGAATCAATTTCTTTTCTCTTCGTTTTGTTGTTTTGGTGCCCAGGATCCAGCCTAGGGCCTTACACATGCTAAGTGAGCGCTCTATTCACAACCCTAGCTGAATCAAGTTTCATAACTAAAGAAACGTTAAGTACTTACTCAGGGTAAATCAGGGCACTACTCACAGAATCCACATGCTTCTCACAATGTTCTATTCCTATGTGTTCTTTACAAGGGGATTCCTTAAAAACAAATTAAGGTTGTATCTATGCTACCTAGGCTGTTCTCAAACTTGTGATTCCAAGTTATACTTCTGACTGAGTCTCCCTTGCAATTGGATCTACAAGCAGGCACAGGTGTACCCAGTCTGATGAAGAAAGGACGCTAATAAAGATTTTTTTTTTTTCTGTTCTGACTTTGGTCTTACAAACTCAAGCTTTCTTTGTAGATAGAGTGAAGTGTGCCAACCAATTCAAACGTAGAATTTATAAATTTTAGGAGGACCAAATTTGAAATTTTGGCCAAACATGCTTCCATAAATAGAAACAGTCCTTTCAAATATACCTCCTGAAAGATTTTCTGATCTTCTAAGATTAACTGAAATTGTTTACCATTGTTGTTTTGAGATAGGGTCTTGCTATGCAGCCAAGGACAGCCTTAAACTCATTCTGTAGCCCGTTTGTTTGTCTTGAAATGTTCCTCCTGCTTCAACCTCCTGAATCCTGGAACTGCAAATACAAATCATCACATTGAGGGTTACATTCAACATTTTACTTATATTTAGTTGGTATTTTACGGAAATTATTTTAAGAATGAAAGTTGTGTGTGTGTGTGTGTGTGTGTGTGTGTGTGTGTGTGTGTGTGTGTTTAGGCGTGTGTGCACCTATGTGTGAATGTGTATAGAGGCCAGAGATCAATGATGGTTGTCTTCCTAATTGCTCTCCATCTCATATTTTGAGACAGTGTGTCTCAATGAACCTGGAGCTAATCTATTCTCTGAAGATGGCTGACCAATCCACTGTCTCGCACTGGGGGTTGGAAATGCCCTTCATAGCACCTGGCTTTGATGGGAATTCTGGGGACTCATTCAGATCCTCACACTTGCACACCAGGGACTTTACAGACTGAACCCTCTTCTAATCCCATAAAAGCACTTTTTTTTTTTTTTTGCATACAGAGCATTTTTTGTTTTTATCTTTAGAAGATGAATTAATAAATACAAGGAAGACATGAAACATCTGTTTGCATGTGGATGCCTGTGGAGGCCAGAAGAGGCTGTTGGATCCTCTGGAGCTCGAGTTATAAGAGTTGTGAACTGCCTGATTGGGGAGAGGGGAGGGGGAACCAAACTCTGGTTTTCTGCCAGAACATCAGGGACTCTTAGCCACAGAGCTATTTCTCCAGCCCTTGAAAAACGTAATGGATCAATCTTTTGCCGATTTTAACTACATCTTCCTCCAATAGTTTAATTGGGCCTGACTTTTACAATTAAATCTAAATTCTTAATATATTCTGACTCCATTCTTTTGGGTACTTCTAAAGAAAACTGTAATGGAAAAAAAATGTGGGCTGCAATTTTCATATCTCCCTTGCTTTATGCCAGTGGGAACCATAGGACCAACAGTTCTGGTTATGCTTTGGTTATGCTCCTGGATAGTGATGATTTGTAGAGCACAACTGAGATAACTAAATGGTGCTCTTGGGTTTCGTAATCCATGCCCCGTGGTTTTGTTACAAACAGGATCTGAATACGATGTTCTTTTCTAACATCAGATAGAGACCAAAGCAGCTAAGATATCCGGGGGCTTGCATCCTGACCACACACTGCCGATAACTGTGGCTTTGCTCACTTGACGTTCCTTGAGGCACAGACATTACGGAAAGATTACTGTTCACGATCGTAATGCTCATGAAAACAGAAAAGGAAAAGATCAAGGGAAGTTTTACATGCTGGAATACTTACTCTTACTTACTCTTCAAAGGTAGACAGAGGATGTCTTAAGTACCCTTTGAGATGCCTGTGAGCTGAACTCACTCCTCAAAGAACAGATGACTCGTAACAGCAGTCAGAACTCCACGTAGTGCTTTCTCAGACTGCCAAGGATCGGGGTAGCGGTTCACAGATTGCTGTGTTTGTGTCCGTCATTTAAAGCTTGTAAATACATAGGTTCCTATAAATATTCTCCTTTCGAGGGTCTGAGGTGGAGCCCAGCTATCTGTTTAGAGTATTCCAGAGACAGTGGTACAGATACCACCATAGCCACATTTTGTGAAAGTCCATGCAAGTTGTAAATTCCCGAGAGAGATTTGGGGAAGGTCATAGTTACAGACTTCTGCTGGGAGAAAGTGGAATTTGAATTTCTTTTTAACATTCTCATACAGGTATCTAAAGTACCTTGCTCATAGGCCAGGCCCTGTGACCCACCTTCTGTTCCTCTACTGAAGACTGATAGATAAAGGGAGTTTCTAGCTAGCATCAGCTAGCTAGCATCGTGGAGTCCTGAAATCAAAGTCAGAAGAGGCCTTCGAAAGTGACCTCACCTTTCTACATTGTTGGATTGATAATTTTTAAAATATTTTCATTGGAGATTCACTGAGTCCCGTGGTTATCTAGTCTGGTTTGGCTTTAATCATTACATTGCTCACTCCTATACTGAGAAGAGATTTATGTATCACATCATTTACTTTCTAACTGCAGTATATACATGTTTTCTAGATCTTAGCTACTGGCCCAAAGGGGGTGCTTCACAGATTTATTTTTAAGAAGGGAAATCAGTGAAATAATACTCTAAAGTCAAAAGAAGGAAAATTCCAAACATTCCTCCAGAATGAAGATTGTTTTGATGCTGTGTGTTTACAAGACATCAGTGCAAGCAAAGAACTACACATTACAAATAAGTCTCAATCACAATCTAGACTTCATAGCCACAGCTATCTTGAAGAATCAGAATTCTTGGCTGTGCATATAGTCTTCCTTTCTTTCTTCATTAATTAAAGTGGATGCAAATAAATGTTCTTCAGTAAGACTTTCTCCTTTCTAAAACAGTTATGTGCCTAAAAATGTGAAAATTAACATTGCCTAAAAGTAAATGTCATCTTGTGTCCCAATGCACTTTCCTTCTTTTGGGAAGTCTTCTACTTATGGCATTTGACTGTTCTTTTCTTTTCTTTGTTCAGTGCACTTTATTCAACAAAGTGTTTTATTTCTTATCCCTCTAATCAGCTCTGAGTTATTCTACAGGTGCATTTCTTCTTTATGTACAAGATCCCCAAGAATGCAAGAGCAGTGTTTAATTTCATTTGTTCCATTTATTCGGTTGGTATGTGTGTGAAACTGGATCTCTAGGTAGGCTGGGCTAGACTCAGACTTGTAATCCTTAGGCCTCTGTCCCCCAAATGCTAAAATTATAGGCAAGTGCTACCATGCCTGGCTTTATGGAAAACTGTTGAGGGAGGGGCAGGCTATTTCTGTTTCTATACCTCCAGTGTCAAATGCCCCACAATGCATTGCCATTTGAGTAGAAGAAGCAAGTGCCGTAAAGTCACAGGGGGAAAGATAGACCAAATGACTCATCACTTTCTGAAACTCAACAGTAGTAGAATCAATGACTGTCTGCCTCGTTATGACAAAGAGGACTGGTTTTCGGGAGGCAGTGTAGACTAGGTGTTTTAAGATGCAGTCTGGATGCCCACAGGAAGGGAGAGCTGTCAGAGCAAGTTGGGATGCCTGCTCATTGAGCTATACTGCTTCAGAGAACACTCATTTTTATCCCCCCTGAACTCAAAATGGGGGCTCATTTTCCTCCAAGTATTTACAGGGCTTGCAGGGGTCCACAGGGTTTCTATGCTGGCTACTTCCTTTGTTACTTTTAGAGGTGTGCTCATGTTCTTGGCATAGGTATTTTTAAAGCAGTCTCAAAACCCATGATTTAAGTGTGCTGGAATGTCTAGCTTTGGTGGAACTTTGTGAACCAGGGCTTTGTAGACTTGCTACCAAAATTGGAATTTTCACTTCCCAGAAAGCATTTTGAACTACTTAAAGGTTTACTATATAATAAAAGATTTCTTTTTCCCATAGCGATATGGTTGCTAAGTACTAAAAAGTACTTTAATTAAGTAGAAGTAACTTGATTAAACAAAAGTTTGCATCTTTTAAATTTGTTAGCCCTTAAACAAATTAAAATTCATTTCTGTAGCCTATCCTCGAGTTGTGTGACTTGAAAAGGACCTGCGTGACTGTCATAGGTTGATGGCTTAAGCGTCACATTCCACATGTAACGTTGGTGTTTTTGTTTGAATTGTTTAGAATATTACAGTGCTTCAAGACTGAGGATATTTCTCAGATTCTAGGCAGCCTTTTCTTTCCCAGGTCTGAACTTCTGGGTTTTGAGAGGTATTTGCACAACTGAAGAGACCTTTGTGCAGTAGCAGGCCTAGCTAATAAGTGCTTTGGGGAAATATGATGCCATTTTAAAGAATTCCTGAAATTCCAGCCCTTAGACCAGTGGTTCTCCCCCTGTGGGTCACGACATTTTTTTGAGGGAGGGTATCAAACAACCCTTTTACAGATGTCACCTAAGACCATCAGAAGACACAGATATTTACATTACAATTCATAGCAGTAGAAAAATTACAGTTATGAATTAGCAATGGAAATCATTTTGTTATTGGGGGTCACCACACGAGGAACTGTATTAAAGGGTTGCAGCATTAGTATTGTTGAAAGCCACGGCCTTAGACTTTGTGGAGAATTAATTATTCTTTTCTCTAGTAGGTTAAGTAAAACCTACACATTAAGTCTCCTTACTTAAAAGGAACATACACAATTGAGGAAACTTGAAAGCTTCTTGACAAAGCAGTCACACCAGCTCCAGGAACCAAGGGGAAACAGGATCCCAGTTTTCAGAGAGAGAGAGAGAGAAGTCCCTGAGCGACAGTTTGAGAGAACCATTAGCCAATTGAAACCTGAGCAGGGCAGCCATGGGAGAGGTTTTGTTATTTCCATGCTTCTTGACAGGAGATGAGGAAAACAGGGAGTGAACAACTGGCATGAAGATGGGAGGAGCAAAATGGGTTTGGCCTGTCTGAGTCGATTTCCCATCTATAAGGGAGAAACTTAGTTCTGCAAATGCCTTTCTATCCACTGGAGAGCTTGACAAATATCTAACCTGTGATAATGAGGTTACGGGGCATAAGCCTTCCTTTATTTGGAACCTTATTTATAGGACAACTGGGAAAAAATGACCACACATGCACGTAGCACCCAGATAGCCAGTAATAAAGTGGTGAGGCACAGTCTTTTCTTTGTAATCTTGTGAACATCATGACTAAATATTACTATACCAGCATACATATGCTCAAAACACACACACACACACACACACACACACACACACACACACACACACACCACATAGACATACACACACATGCATACACACAGACACACCACATACACGCACATACACTACTTTCTCCCACATACCACACGCACACATACCACATAGACATATACATGCACAGGAACACATATACCACATATACATCTCCACACACATACCACATACCACAATAAACTCCTCTACCACATACCTAACATTCTGCCTCCTATATCTATGTGCATAGAGCATGAACATATACATACATACATACATACATACATACATACATACATACACACTATACATACACTCTTGTCTCCTTCCATTACTTCCCAATCTGAACCCTAGAGAATCTTGTTCTTACTACTTCTCTTGCTTGACAGGGAATTTCTTTCCTTTGGATCTCTCTCTCTCTCTCTCTCTCTCTCTCTCTCTCTCTCTGTGTGTGTGTGTGTGTGTGTGTGTGTGTGTGTGTGTGTGTGTGCGTTATGCACACTATCCTTTGCATTAGCACTATTTTTACTGTCCACTCTGCTGATTACAAGTTCTGATACTGAATTCTTGAATTATTAGAATTAAAATTTCCAATTCTGCTTTCTTTCACAATTAATAGCAATTTCCTCTTGGTTTAAAATAGTGATAGAATTTACAGGGCAAGGTTTGCTTATTTGCTTAACTCTAAATTGTATTTATTGTTGTTTGTTTGAGTCTCACTATATAGCCCAGGGTATTAATGGAGCAATACTTTAATCCATTATTAAATATTTTAGGTACTCTCTTTTTGCATGTTTATGTGCTTATATTTTCTCCACATAAAGTCTTGGCTTTGGGCAAGGTTTGACTATAACTGATAAGTAATTAAGTACAGCTCAAAGAACAGGGGATTTATTTCCTCTGAGATTTGCAGGGCTCCTCACAGCACCAGTATCATCATTAACACACATACGCGTGCACACACACACACACACACACACACACACACACACACACACACTATGGTAAGTTGAAACTGTGGTCTTGTTTCCTGAGACTCTAGGTTGTGAGCACTTAGGCGTCTATCAATATATGCCATTGTTATATATGGCCATTGTTCTTGGGTTCAATATGGCCTTTTAAGTGTCCTTGAAGAGTTCATCTCCTTCTTTCATCTCGGCCACTCTCATGCATTTGACCATCAGCAGTGAACGTTCTCCAGATCAGTGTTGTAAGGGACTGGTCTAGCATGTTCTAGGAGTGGACTGTTGTAACATGGTGAAGATGATCAGCTCATGTTTGGCCAGATTTAGATTCATTGATAAGAGCAGATAGGCAGCACTATCTTTTTTTTTTTCAGGGTCTAGTTGTGGCAGGGAGCTCATAGGCAGTGAGTCTTTCTAAACTGTAGGACCTCTGGTACCTGTTGCTTTGGGCCTCACATTTGTCACTTTGTCCCTTGATGAGGACAGAGGAACTTGATGGGGTGACTGTCCAGATAGCAGATGTCTCTGTCAATTCTAGAGTTTATACATTATCCTTCTGTGGTCTTTGATAGAATTGAAGACAGATAGTTATGGTTATAGTTTTCTTCAGTTATTATAAAAGATAAGTTATCCTTCTTTTATTTAGACAGAAAAGAGGAGATGATGGGGAATGTACTGTGTATGTTTATCTTATTGATGTTAAATAAAATACTGTTTGGCCAATGAGACAGCAAGTAGACGGGACTAGGAGTCAAAGAGGATTCTGGGAAATGTAGCAGAGAAGTGTGATCCAGGCAGGAAGTGACACAGCAAGGAGACTCATTTAAGCGAAGGAGAAACAGGAAGCGTCTTTTTTATCCGTTCGCCTTCTCCAACGGCATGATGTGATCCACCGGCGAGGAGGGACACCAATAAGGCATCCGATAAGATAAGTCTTATAAAATATATAGATTTAAGATAATTAAGACTGAGCTAAGAGATAAGAAATCCTAGTTATTGGCCAAGCAGCTTTGTACCTAATACAAGTTTCTATGTATTCATTTGGGCCTAATTCGGGCAGGCGGCTGGCGTAAAGCTCACACGTGGCAGTGGAGCTCAGGCGGCTTTTGGCAAAAATATTTATCATAACAGTCCCCTCAAGAAGCTCAACCTCAGGTCCCCATCCCCCTAACTGATTTTAATAGACATCAGAAGTGCTTTACCAAAGTCAGACAAATGACCATTTTCCTGAATGATAACAGTGAGAAGCTTAATTATATGTATTCATTTGTCTGAGCTCTGTGCTTAGATGTCTGATGAGTATTTGGGGTGATATTTATATTTTAGTTGGTGGACTTTGACCAAGGGCGATTGCTCCATAATCTTGCTGGGACTCATCCAACTAATTAATGACTTAAATAGGATAAAAGTCTGACCTCAGGCTGTCTTTGCATTTAAACTATAAGGTTTGTTGCTCCTTAGTTTTTTAGGTTGATGACCTTGGACTTAAACTACAACATTGGCTCCTCTCTGGTTTTCCAGCCTGAATATCCACACTGAAGATTTAGGACTTTCTAGCCTCCATTACAATGTGATATAATTTCTTTAACATATATCAGTTTTGAGGCAAACGTGTTGGCACGCTCTCTGAAATCCCTGTACTCAGGAAGCTGAATTATCAGTGTTGTAAGTTTGAGTCCAGTTTGGGCCTTAAAGTAAGACCTTGTCTTCCAAACTATACATGTTCAGGAATCACTTTCTCTCTTTGTACACATTCTACTAGTCCTGCTTCTCTGGAGAACCATGACTAATTCATAGAGAATGAGTACCAGTGTTTACTCAGGGCAGGATGTGTGTCAGGCATTCTACACATATTAACTCAGAATCTGAAGACAAATTAGAAGTAACAGAACTCCAAAGAAGTTAAGGAAGAGGCCCTTAACCAATTGGTTATTTTCCTGCTTTTCTGTCTTCCTGTCCCCATCTTACAAGGAAAGTAACTGAAACCAGCAATACACTTTTTTTGGGGGGGGGTTGTTTCTACTTTTTTTTTTTAGTTTCTTCTTAAAGCTGATGTCCTTTGATTAGACGATCAAAATGCTTTCTAGGCTGGGGTATAGCTCTGTGGTAGAACATTTGTCCAGCATGTGTAAGGTCCGAGTTTATCCCTCAGCACTGAACCAGCTTTTTTTTTTTTTATGGACTGATATGTTGCCTAATTCTAGAATAGTAAACAAAGACAATTAGAACCTTTAAGTGAAGTGGTAACTTCATACTTTGATATCCCAACTCCATCGCTAAAATTCTTCTACATTTAATATGTAGCTCCGGTTGACTCATTCCCATTCCTATGCAGTATTTTGTGGGATGACAATAGTACAATTCCTTTATCTGTACTGCCACTGCTAGAGAGTTGAGCTGCTTCCAGTACAAAGACTGAATGATGCAGCTAAGATACTATTCTTGCATCTAGATGCTGATGTACTGTTTGGTTACATAGTGTCAAAGAGTGAGATTTGTGTGCTCAAAGGTAGGTGCACTTTGGTTATAATGGATAATGTCAAATGGAAGTTCAAATTACTTGATTCAATTTATGCTTGCCTAGAGCATAAGAGTTCCTGTGACTCTACATCTTCATGGGATTATTAGCACTTTGGAAATTTGGCCATCCTCACAT
This sequence comes from Cricetulus griseus, assembly GCF_003668045.3. Classification (NCBI taxonomy): domain Eukaryota; kingdom Metazoa; phylum Chordata; class Mammalia; order Rodentia; family Cricetidae; genus Cricetulus; species Cricetulus griseus. The sequence goes on from NC_048598.1 coordinate 41,304,357, forward strand.
TTTGTAGTAGAATTTCATTGTAGTTGTAAAATACCTTCCCCTGAGTGTTATTAAGAGCACGTTTCTACATACTTGTTTGCCTCTAGAATTTTCTCTTTAGTTAAGTGGTTGTTCTGTTCTTTGGCTTCACTATTGGATTGTTAATTTTTTCATTAATCAGTAGGAGCTATTTTATATACATTTAAAAAATATAAGTTCTTGGTGGTTGAAGGCTTTATGGCGATAGATCTTTAATATTTAAATTTTCTAGTAGTTGGTTCCTGTCACATTTCATCTCATTTTCAAGTTTACAATGATTATTATGACTTCTAGTAGTTTGTTAGAATAGAAGTTGTGTACATAATCATCATTGTTTTGCATCACAAGAATAAATCTATCTATGTATCTATTATCTATCTAGTCTAATCTATCCATCCATTTTGTTATTCTTAGTATCAAATCCAGGGTTTCATACAGATTAGGTAAGTGTTGAAACTCTTAGCAACATACCTATCTAAATAATAGCTTTTCAAACCTTGTTCCAGATAATTTCCCTGATTCCTTGGTCTGATGATAGCAGTTCTTAGTAAGATAATAGCCAATTAAATTCTAATGAAGTAAAAATAGGCATCAAGAAAAAAAAATAAACAAGAAAACAAATGTGCAACTGTTATTAACCAAACTATAGTTGGCTCCTTGAAACTCCAGTGAAATTGGCAAACACTTCTTAGGATACACACACACACACACACACACACACACACACACACACACACACACACACAAAGAAATTCCCAGAAACGAGAAATATGGCGTAGCTTCAGATACTGTCCTACAGATAGCAAGTGGCATTATGGAGACTGGAATCATTAGAAAGACCCTTGACACAACAATTCCATCTCCAGCTGTGTTGTTTGATTTCTGTTTCTACTAAACATTGAAAAAGGGAATAGTGCCAATCTCATACAAACTTTCAGAAACCAGAAAATAAATGGCTCTATTCTCTAACTCTTTTGCACCAGGCTGTTTAAGGCCAAATAAGACTATTGCAAATTCTAGATTTATTTTTCATCAAGTAATGTTTTAGTTTTATAGTTCTATATTTATAATGTTTATTACCATGTTATGATTACTCTTCATGTGTATTTTAGAATTTGCACATTTGTAAAGGAAGAGAAAAGCATAATAAATGGGGGGGGGGTTAAAAATCTAATAAGGAAAAGGGAGTTTGTAAGGCTCACTGAAAAGCTTCTCTTTACAGCAGATGGAGACCATTACCAAGAGCCACAACTGGTCCAAATACAGAAAACCATCAACAGAGGGGTACCCATCTTCAACATGACCTCTACACCTGAGGGTCGGGGAACTTTTCAGAAGACAAGGCAGAGAAGACCAGAACATCTGCTGCAAGATGGTGTCTTCTAAAAGGAGCAGGGAAGCTTCACCCAGGAAATTTCAACAATTCAATTACCTAAACAAGATCTGAAAAATGACAGCACCAAGTGACATGCCAACATGGACAGCGGAATTCTCACAATGCTTTACTTGCAAAGAAGAGCTACCAGCAATTGATGGTTGCTGAAAAAAAAGGGGCAATCAGGCTTTTCCAGGAGTGAGCCCTCTGATGAACTACTCAGTCTTTAGATGTTAACCATAAACACAAATGAACAACACCAAATGATTTCTGCAGGTTGTGTTTATAAAAGTTATATAGACACATACATGAAACAATTATAATTAAAGAATAAGAGGTCATGAATGTGAGGAGGATTGGGAGGGACATGGGAGGAATTGGAGAGAGGAGGGGTAGGAAAAGAATGATAGAAATGCAGTACTGATATATTAAATTCACAATGAACAATGATTTTAAAAACTGAGTTAGGAGATGGAAAAGTACTGAAGAGCATTAGCAGAGAGGGGGTCAGGGTGAATGCATTATCCGTGTTTGCTAATTGTTGTTGGTAAGAACTGGGCTCCAATCTCCATACTGTGAAATATGGATGCTATTTTTCTTGATTATAAATTTCAAAGGCACGACTCCCAGATCCTAAAAAATAAGAAGGGATATTCTTGGATAGTAGATTTGTATCTCAAAGGCACAGAGAAATAATTTATAGCTGTAACTTGTTTTTTAAATGAAAATGAGAAGGCACAATGATCTACGGAACAGAGGTCGGAGGCCTGCCTATAGTTTTGCCAAACTGAGAGGAACAGAATGTGAAGGCCATCTGGATCAGAGGTTGACGTAACACTGAATTTAAATGCTGTCAGAAACATGAGAGTGGAAGGGGGAAACACAGGCTAGTTCTACTCATAAATATGGAGATAAGAATTTTATGCAAAACCTTAGCAAGAAAAAATAAGCAACAAAAGGAAAAGATCACGCGTCATGATCAAATATCAAAGAAATAAGTTCTTTTAGTTTATAGCAGTAACAGATTAAAGGCAAAATGTCTGACCCTCCCCAATGTATGCAAGTAAAGAATATTTCTCAGAACTCAGCATCCAGTGAAGATTAAAAACAAATTAGAGCTGGAAAGACAAGAGAAGTGCTCTAATTTAATAAAGGACCTTTATAAAAACATGTTAACATTGACATTGGTTTTTTCACAGAGAATGGATGTTTTAACAAACATCATATTGCAATGAAGACATGGGATACTTCAAAACTATTACATCATGACATAGATGTTTCTGAGGTGAAATAAATATATTTTAAACAATGCATTAAGAAAAGCAACCATAACAACATAAAGAAGTTTCACACAGCATTTATAACTTTCATGTTTTTCCCTCCAAAACTGGTTTTCATAGATTTAAGTAACAAATTAACACAATCTTTAGATTCCAAAACATACACAGAGCTTTTGACTGCAGACACTGGCATTCAGGGTTGAGGAAAAAACTATTGTTTTGTCTAACAACAAATCTCTGGAGATTTTGTGTCAACAGATTGCTTTAGCTGTCATTCACTTCTCTTCCCACATTAACTGAAACATAGGATACTTCAGCACACGCCAGTGTTCTTACAGCCAAACACCCATCTTAATGAGACCTCATGTGGCTGACAACATCACTTACTCTTAGCAACATGTACACATTCAAGGGCATGGGTGCTCTGTCCCATGTCATAAAACCAACGATAAGAACATTGTGGCCATGGCAGCAGCGAGGTGAGATCATGCTAGATCACACAAGTTAAATCACATTTTGGTCCTCACAGCCCTGCAAGCAATGTTGAGTCTTCTGCCCCGGAGACAATGAGTGAAGAGGCTCATTTCTGGTGTCAAGAAATAGTCCCTCTGTTAGTAAGAAATGAGCAGCTATTTGGCAGTGAAGGCCACGACTGAATAGAACTTAATGACCATCATCAAAATTTTTTTTAAAATGCTTCCTTTTTTTTGTTTTTTTTTGTTGGCAAAATTGGGTTGTAAAGTTTGAGTTAGTTTTTTATATACATTTTTTGATGTGTGTACAATTCTAAGAAAATAGTCTAAACCTTCGTGTTAAAGTACTAGAAATGTAGTATATGATTTGCGTAGCTTGTCACTGGAACTCATGGACGCTGGCTGCTTTGCATATGTGTTTAAGGAAGGGAATTATGCTAATCATATCATGCTGCAAGATACGATTAATACATAAGTATGATATAGTACTCCACCATCATCATGTGACATTCCCAAGGTTCGTGTTTTGACAAGACTGAATCAAACACAAGGTTTATGACTACCTCCTCAATAAAACACTCTATTGGATATTTTGGTGTATATATAAGTGAAACATAATGGTTAGAAAAGAAAAAGAGGTAGTTTTATTTAAAGATCATTTATTTTGAGATCAGCATATTATTTACTTGCAAAATTATGCAACAAAGCCTTTATCCATTTGGCTTTCTTTCTCAGTAATGCTTTTAACAAAGATCATTTTGTTTACGTGGCTTTCCTTGATTTCCTTTTAGACTTTGCTTGGTGACTTTTCCAAATGTGTAGCTTTCAACCTTTCTGTAACTTTGCACTCTAGTTACTTCTGACAGCATATAGTTCTGTTTGTTAATCAATTTTGTTTATGGGCATTGCATATGATTGGCATTATTTATTTTTGCCACTGTATGTTGTACTTTTCTTTGTACCAACTGTTTGGATTTCCTTTTCTTATATAGTTTTTTATTTTCAAAATTTATTTTACTCTATTATTTTTATAAATTGCTAATATAGCATCTGGGACCCTACTTAGCTCTCAAATGTCATTTAGCACCTGTGCCCTCCTCTTTGTGGATTACTATTTGGCATCTTTATATATTTTTTTTAACAATAAGATGCCATCACTTTTTATACAATGGACTTTTAAATTTTTAAGATTTACTCACGCATTTGCCAATTTCCATTTCCATGCTTTTCCATTTTTTTTTCCTCTGCCAAAAAAAGTATGCATTCATTTGGAAAAGTGTGCTCTCGGGGCTAAACTGTATCCACTGCAACTTCCTTTTTTGCAAACCTGTTGATGAGGACTCTCATCTCCACTTTTCCTTTTCAAGTCCTCTTGATGACTCCCTGCAGCACTGTGAAGATACTTTCGTTCCTATGTTGCTACTGAAGAGAAGTTTGCTTCAGGGTAATCGTTTCTCCTTAAACAATAGGTCCTTACTAGTGTTGAAGTATCACGGGTTTTGGCTTTTAGTATTTCACTATGAGGCACCTGAGTGAGATGAAGAACCAGTTCCCTGGGATTCATTCAACATCTGGAACTTACGCTGAATGCGCTCTTGTCAGTCTGTGACAGTTCCAGCCTGTGTCTGCCCTAAAACCGAGCTGCACACCCATTTGCTGCCCTTTCTGACAGCCTTCCAGTCACAGTGTGAGTTGTCTCACTGCCTCCTTCATGTCTGTCTTGTGGGCCTTCTCCGCACATTGTCTCTCGGTGTGGTGTTATGGATAATTTGTTTTCCTGTCTCCTAGTTTACCAGTTGTTTTCTTCTGCTGTGTCTATCTGTGCCGTCTTTGTTCATTGAGCTTAAGGTTTCTTTTATTGAATTTTCTTTCATAGATGGTGTCCTGGCTGGTTTTGTGTGTCAACTTGACACAAGCTAGAGTCATTAGAGAGGAAGGAGCCTCAGTTGAGGAAATGCTTCCATGAGATCCAACTGTAAGGCATTTTTTTCAATTAGTGATCAATAGGGAAAGGCTCAGCCCATGGTGGGTGGGGCCATCCCTGGGCTGGTGGTCTTAGGTTCTATAAGAAAGCAGGCTGAGCAAGCCAGGGGCTGCAAGTCAGGAAGGAGCACCCCTACATGGCCTCTGCATCAGCTACTGCTCCAGCATCTTGTCCTGTTTGAGTTCCTGTCCTGACTTCTTCAGTGGTGAACAGCAATGCTGACGTATAAACCAAATAAGCCCTTTCCTCCCCAGCTTCCCCTTTGGTTACGGTGTTTGGTTGCAGCAATAAGAACCCTGACTAAGAAGATGGTCTATTTGGTTTTTCCTCACATCCATGCCCTGCTTTTTGTGAGTTTCTGTTTCCATGTACATTTATGAGTGCTTTCCTTAAACAAGGTTGAGTAGAATTTCAAGGCCCATGATTGACTGATTGTTGTAATGTCTGTTTGGTTTTGTTCCTTAACTCTTACATAGTGTAGAATTTCTAAAGCTGCATCTCTTCATAATGCTTTATAGTAAACAGTGCATGCGTAAACACAGTTCTGTTTCTCACTGTTCCATGGGTTTTCTTGTCTGTTACTTAACTCATGTTTACTTCCTGCTTCTTCCAGCTCCTGCAAATTTGATGCTACAACTTTCCTCACCTCTAGTTTGAAACTTTCCTCGAAATTTTTTTTTGTGAATTCCCAAACATGTAAAAAGACATTTGGTATTTGAAGAACAGTTTTACTAGAGACAGCTCAGTGTGTGTGTGAGTGCTTGCTTTGGGAGCTTGAAGGCCTGAAGACCTAAGTTCAGCTCCCCAGCACCTATGTAAAAAGAGTGGCATGGCTGCAGATGTCTGTAACTGGGGGCAAAGACAGGCAGATCTGAGCTTACTAGACAGAAAGTCTGTCTAAAATAAAGACCTTTCAGCTCAGTGAGAGATCCTGCCTCAAGGCGATAAGCTGGAGTAACAGAAGACACTGGGGGGTCTCTTTCTGGGTTTTGCATATGTATCTATGGGCATGCACCTCACATTCAAAACACACACACACACACACACACACACACACACACACACACACACACACACACACACACACACACACACACCCATACATCTCATATAGCTCATACAGATGCACCTACATATATAGTTTACAATTATGCATATATACTTAACAATTCACGTGACACTTTTTCTTTCTAGTAGAGTGTTACCCGGATAGCATAGGAAACCATTACCAGACATCAAAATTATTATTTTTATCCTTTCTTAGAAAAAAAAACACAAATTCTACAATGCCTTACCTATAATACCCAATAAATTTATATTCTACTTTGGTCTGATTTTAAATCATATTCTTTCTTTAGCCCAAATGTCAACTTTACTATTTTCATACTATTATGTCATCAGGTTTGCTTGATTTACACACACCTGCCGCTCTACTTGCTCATTATTCTTCTTGTGTCTCAGATGGCTTCGGGACTAAGATTCTATCTTTCTTTCTGTCTATCTGCCTGCCTATCTATCTGTCTCTATTGCGCAGATTGCTTGGTAATGAAGCATCTCAGTTTAGTTTGCCAAAACATCCTCTCTCTGCACATTCTTTTCCGTTCAACTATTTGAAGAGATTAAATGATTCTGTATCCTGTAGCTGTTAATGTCATTCTGCTTTTCTTTCGTGTATAACTTTCATGTTTCCAGAGCTGGGCTGTGTCTCTAATTAAGCATACTTGGAATACATCATGATTCCTAAATCTGTGCGCTTTCATGCTTTTCAAGTTTCACCAATTGCAGTGTTTGGTCTGGGAAGATGGTTTTGGAGGTGAAGTGCTTGCCAGGCCAGTGTGGGATGGAAAAGTGGGTGCAGCAGCACTTGTCTGTGATCCCTGTACACAGAGACAGGGGGACTTGATGACCATTGAGGCTACCCAAAATAACAAGCTTTGGGTTCAGTGAGAGACCTTGTCCAAATCAAGACAATGGGGAGAGAGAGAGAGAGAGAGAGAGAGAGAGAGAGAGAGAGAGAGAGAGAGAGAGAGAGAGAGCTGTTAATCTCTGACCTCCACAAGCCAATGCATGGGTGCCCCATCTGCATACACATGGCTGTATCATTTGCACAAATTATAATATCCCAGCCATTTATAAAATCCTCTTATTACATCCTTTTCATTTATTCTCTTATTATGAAACTCTGGCTAAGTCTTTCATTTGTTGGTCTTTTCCTCTAAACTTCATTCATAATTTTATTTTTTTTTTACATCTTTGGCTCTTTGCTATACTGTCTATATAATTCTTAAAGATCTCAAGATATATAGCCACTAATTTTCTCTTCATTGAGTTTACTACTTAGCTAATTAATGTGTTTTTATGCCAAGTTATGTTTTCATTTGTAGATGGTTCACCCCACCCCACTTGAGTTAAAAGTTAAGGCACAGCTTGAGATTTCAGTACTAACCTCAAGCTCAATATCCCCCAAACAGTGCCTTGACAGCGTTTACCTCAGGACTACCCAACTCTGCTGGCTTCCCTCCTGCTCCTAGCTCCACACTCAGCACAGTGAACTCTACCTAGAGTCCTCTTAGAAAGACACTAGTATAATTTACAAACCATTTATAAGACTACTGGTGCTCCAGAGACTACTCTGTGTGTTTGAAATACATTAACAAAAGATTGCACAAAAATTCGTTCTACCACTGTGATAGAAATCATCGTATTAAAGCAAATGTTTTATCTTCATCCTGCAGATGTAAGTATCTACACTGTTATCAATACCCTCTATCAGGGACACTGAGCTCAGCCTACTTTGAATAGTTTTTTCATTCATAAGGAAAATCAGTCCAGATTTTAGAAGTCCAGGGAAGTTCCAGGTATTTGGTATTTAAATGCTCAATAAACACAAAGTCCTTTGTCAACACTACATAAGCTAAATCTCATTTTCCCACCACACCTCCCTCTCACTTCTTTACCTGATACCACAATTTTGCTCTTTATTTCTGCTTGATTGAATAAAAGTAGAAGAAACTGTCTGTGTAGAGGGAAGGAAGACACGATTGTGTAAAAAAATGCATTTTACATCCTAAACTAAGTAAGCAAATTAGACCAAATTCTCAAATTATTAACAGACTATTCAAGAGCTTAATTTGAAAGTTTTTTTTCTTTCTAATAGAACCATGGGAAGCTATTCAACTCATCATGTGTCAGACTTTGTGTGCTCATTAATTCAACAAATGGTTACTGAGTGCCTATTATTTTCCAGGCACTATAATGGGTGCTAGGGATACAATAGTAATCAAAATAAAGCAGTTCCTGTTCCCAAGCAGCTTACAGTTTAGCCAGAGATACAAATGGCATAAGCGATAGTAATTAGAACCTAACCATCTGTGAAAGCAATGGGGAAGTGCTGGGTTAAAAGGAAACACACAAAATACAGAGGGATCTTCCTGCAAAGGAGAATCGACAGTGAGGTGTGGGAGAGAAAAGAGGTGAAAACACCAGTAAGAAAGAACAAAGATAATGTAACCTTAGTGAAACAAAGAGTTTCTGAGTGGTTGGATGGAAGAGAATGAAGGGCTATGTCTTGGTTACCTGCTATTGCCGTGAAGAGACCAAGGCAACTTGGACGAGGAAACATTTAACTGGGGGCTTTCTTATAGTTCAGAGGGTGAGTCCATGGTCATCATGGCAGAGAACATAGCAACAGACAGACATGATGCTAGAGCAGTAACTGAGAGCATATGTGTTCAGAAAGCAACCATGAGACACAGAGAGAAACTTTGAAGCCCACCCTCAACAATACATCCTTCAACAATGTTGCATCCCCTAATCCTTCTCAAAAAGTTCCATCTAGGGACCAAGTATTAAATATATATGAATCTATGAGGGACAAGCTCATTCAAATCACTGCAGACCACTTTTGGGGAAAGAGATTATAAAAAATGAGTTTTGAAAATTACCGGGGATAGAGAACTGATAGGATGTTGAAATGTACTTAAGATCAGTAGAAAGTCATTGAAGTCATATATATGTATATATGGGTATAACTGGGAGAGATTTACATTTTGAAATAGAATGATGGAGGTTGGGTATCTGGGATATGTTTTGCTGACTCCAATGAGAGATGACGGTGTCTCTTACAAGATTGTAGAGGATGAGTGTGGAGGCATATAGACATATTCAATACTTTCCAGAGAGGATGTGTAGTAGCCTGCGCAGACGTGAGAGATACAGAGAACAGTTCAAGAGAAGATCCTGTGCTTTTGGCCTAGTAAAACTGTCCCCAGAGGAAAATAGACATTGAATTGTGGCTGGGAAATTTGAATCATACTAATGCATGGTCCTGGCTTTCAGCCTAGCATCCATTTATAATTTGTGTAGAAAAGAGGACTTACCTCCTTTATTGTTACTGATTCAATGAAGAGAGATACTTCCTTATTTCTTCTTTGTTGTCACTTATTCTCAGTCGAAGAAAATGTTCTCTATGATACAGGTATAATGTAGGAAAAGCATAGTTAAGTAGCTACTCTGACTCCATAAAAATGAAGCATGAACAAGGAAGAACTTTGGAGTTGCAGTTGCCACCAGTTTGGAAATGTAGAGAGCTGTTTTAGTTTTAGTTTAAGTTAGGATTACTGCTTTTATGCTGGAATGGGCTGTGTCCATTAGGAGCTGATTTTCACGGCAGACTAGAAATCTAGAAAAATGTCTATTGAGCAAAGCTATAAATAGCACAAAAATATGAAGCCAAGACTGTTTGTAGTGCAACGGTTATAAGTGTGGGCTTTAGAACTATTGTGTGATGGTCAGTGACAAAAGTTTAAATTTAACTTCACCATTGACTAGCTCTAGTATGGCTTATTACTTTATCATGATATGGCCTTGTTTCTTTATCTGTGAAAAAGATAACTTCCTTACATACCTAATTGGGTTCTTATAAGAATTGCATAAATTAATATATAATGACCTATAAAGATCAGCTATTATTACCTCAGCTCTTCATAGACTACATATCTGAACTCTGAGGAGATGAGCAAGGCACGGGTTAAGGTGGGGATTATAGTAGCTAAATAAATGTCTTGAATAAAACCTTGCTGATATCTTAAGGTTCAAGAACCACAAAGCAAGTGTGTGTTGAACTGTCAGCTATGCTGTGGCACCTACTGAAGCTTGTTGGGCCTGGCTGATTGTGACTAACCCTGCATACTAGAGGCAAGCCTACACAGATCCTAGTCAGTGGGTCTCATTGAAGGAGCCCAGATCCCCCAAATGCAAGTCAAGGTAATACCTTACTAATGTTCCTTTGATGTTTGCAATTAACTTTCATTCTTTGTCATGGTTTTTAGTCTTTGGCCTCTTACTTATTTTAAAAGGAGGTGGGGGCAATCTGAGCAAGGTTTCAATTGTGTTCCAGCTGCAGTACGTGAAGTACATGCCACTTTCTCAATAGGAAAAGACTACTGGCAGACTGACAAGATGAGTCATTGTGAAATGTATTCAAGCAGAATTATAGAGCAGAACAACAGGGAGGGGGGAATATAACAGGAAATAAACCCTGTGGGTCATTCTGAGGTGTGACCTGTTAGGATGTCTGTTTAAGTTTATTTGAATAATACTAGGATGTGAAACATGGGGCAAGAAAGAGACTTTTCTGTAACATGTGGGAATTTTTTTTTTTTTAGTTACAATGCTGTTGGCCAATGACTAGGATTTCTCATTTGCTAGCTCTGTCCTAAGTATCAACCATAACATAACCATTAATCTATATATTTTATAAAGACATCTTATTGAGGATGCCGCAGCATGCGTCGTCTCTTCTCGGGATCATGTGGTAACTCCTTTCTTTACTACATTTCCCAGAATCCTCCTCGAATCCTAGCCACATGTGGGAAACTTTGTCACTTGGGTTTATCACTTGGTTTTCCACTTTTTACAAAAGATTATTTTCCCTTTTATGTTAGAGTATTCTTTTCAAGAGAGGACTAAATTAAATTATTTTTTAAAAAGCCAGAGTCACTGAGTTTGATGGTACACGCTTTCAATCCAGCAACTGAGAGACATAGGCTATCAGATTTCTGTTCTACAGAGCAAGTTCTAGGTCAGCCAGGGCTGTATAGTGAGACCCAGTCTCAGAAACTAAATAAAATACATTAACTAATCTAAAAAATAAAATGTTTCTGGGTGTTGATGGCACACACCTTTAATCTCAGCACTTGGGAGGCAGAGGCAGGAAGATTTCTGTGAGTTCAAGGCCAGCCTAGTCTACAGAGTGAGTTCCAGGATAGGCTCCAAAGCAATACAGAGAAACCCCATCTGGAAAAACCAAAAAAAAAAAAATGTTATAGCCATAATGCCTTATTTTAATCAAATAGAGCAAGCAGAGAAAATTCTGGACAGAATTTAAATAATTGATTTCCATCTGAAACCTACCAATCTTAGTTAAATGGGTATTTTCTTTTCTTTCTTTTTTCCTTTCTTTTTTCTTTGTTTTTTTTCTTTTGGTCTTCAGTTTTCCAAGTTCTTTCTGCAACCCACTTTCCACAGTATATGCAGAAAGGTATTTTTCAAATTCCTGACAATTATTTTCCTGTTTAAGCTTCCTTCAAGTACCATTGTCCTAAGGCTTCTGAGGCCTACCACTATGTTTAGGATCATGGTATTGCAGAATATGTATTTCGTCTGCATTTCCATTTCCTATACACAATTCTGAAAACCCTATCACCCCCTAGGAGTAACCATGCTTAATCTACTGATGAAATGCTATAACTAGGGCTCCTCCATAGCCTGGAGGTGTGTGTACTGAGCAGTGTATTTTCCAGGGGAAACAGTCTCAGAAACTTTCGGTTCCTATCTTTTTACTTCTACTGATGGAGAGGAGTGAAAGTTGGGGTGATCACCATTATCTGATGGTTGAATCAATTCTATACATCCAATGAAGAATCACAAAGACTGGGCTTGGTGCATGTCTGGACAGTGAAACAGTAAGGGGCCTGGGGCCTGTGTAGAAACTCCATGCCTCAGACTCTGTGACCTTCTTATCTCATTGTTCATCTGTGTTCTTTGTAATAGCCTTTATATTAGAAATCTAGAAGAATTCTGTGAGCTACTCAAGCAAATTAAATGAGCCCAAGGAAGAGGCTGCTGCCCTGAAACACCTACTCACCATTCCAGCTTCAGCTCCTGATGTGATTTCTCTGTCTCTGTGCTCCAGTCATACAGGAATTCTATTCTTCAGTGTACAGCCTTCTTCCTGTATCAGACAGGGCAGGCCCAGATACAGGTAAAGATAGACTACAACAAAGTGCATCAGACTGGGTGTAAGACACTGAGAGTAGTGCTTTCTCTCTGAGTCTCAGAGTGTTGAATACTTTCACCATCATTTGTGATATCCTCTTGTCACGTTGTAATTTAGAAAGCCATTTACCCATTTTAGATATATGTATTTCTTTAGGAAGGATTACTAGGAACAGCACTGTTCAGCTAAAGAGTAAGCATTTTTCGTGGTCTTGAACTGTAGCTACAAATGGTCATCTTGACAACCTTGGCACTTTTTGAATCTAAAAATAACCAATAATGACTCCTATTGTCTTAATAACCCACTCATATCAGCAGCCCTGTATTTGACTGTGTTTCCTGCTTATCTGGTATCTGGTTTTTCTCCTTCCCTTCTTTCATCTTTCCAGTCTATTGACAGGTTTCAACAATACTACTGGTATATTGTTTTAGAAATATTTCCCTAAGTATATTTCACACTTTCCTCTCACACAGCTTAATCTGTCACCTTCTCCCCTTCATTCTTCTTCTAATTGTATTTTTCAGGTAGGTTGGAGGGTAGGAGTTGGAAATAAAGCACACACAGAAAGCTGAATGTGGGAATGTATGTCTATAATCACAGCACTTTGGAGGTGGAGCCAGGAGGAGCAGGAGTCAAGACCAGTGTGGGATACATAACACACTATCTGGAGAGAGGGGTAGGTCAGAGAATATATGAGTGTTCTAGATGCTTCTATATCATTATTTCTATCTTTGTGTTTCACCCTGTTGTATAAGTCATAGGAATATATTAGCTTCCTATCAGTGCTTCTTGGTTTCTTAGATGTATGTGTGGGTTACTAAAAGTAACATTATGTTTTGGGTGAACTCCTTTTAAGATGACTTCGAAGCAGACTCTCTGAATTTAGATATTCTGCTACACACTATTTTATATAAGCAGATGCTATAATTTGGATACAGTTTGTCCTCCAGAGGTTTATGTGTGGAAGACTTGGTCCCCAGTGTGCTGTTAGTAGAGTAGTGGAGCAAGGCCTCATCAGAAGTAGTTAGGTCATGCAGGCTCCACCTTCACTAATGGATTAATGCTGTCTCCCAGGAGTGAGTCAAGTCTCATGTGGCTGGATTAATTCATGAGAAAATGAGTTGTTACAGCCAGGCATGGCATCTCTCCTGAGTCTTCCTTCTACACACACTACTTACTACTCCAAAGTACTCTGCCTCTGTCACACCATTCACCATGAGGCTCTCATCAGAAACAAGCAGATATTGGCATTATCTATTGGTGAATAAGGTATTGATTGTCTTACCCCATAGGGATATCATTGTTCCTTGAAAAACATTACTTTGATGAAGGAACTGTTCTTCTTTTGTCCAAGGAAAATCAATTGAGTGATACAATAGAAGCATATAAGATTTTATGAGCCTCATTAGTGGTTATTGATCTTATAAAAAGGTAAAGAAGAATAGCTCCAAATGAAATAAGATATGGTATCACATTAGATTAATGAGAAAATGTCTCACTTTGTAGACCAGACTGACTACGAACTCACAGAGATTCATCTACCTCTGACTTCTGAGTGCTGAGATTAAATACGTGCACTACCAAGCTTATATTTTAATATTTTGACTCTGCTGTTTTTAATGAAACAGCGTATTTAACTAAGATAACAAACAAACTATAGAGCAGGTATCTATCTCTGTAGTATTATGACTTATCATGCATATTTGCTCTTGATCTTTACTTCCTGGCAAACAATGCCTATAACTTGGAGTCTCTGTGCCTTTTATACTAAAAAGATGAGTTGCAGAATGAGGCTTTGATGCCATTGAAACAACTCTGTGATTAGAAAGTTGGAGCCCCTGACCCTGCTATCTAGCCTCTGTGGAGAGGGAAGACTGAAAGTTGTTTTGTTCACCAGCAGCCAGTAATTTGGCCAATAATGCCTCCATAACCAGGATGACATAAACTTCCTGCAAGACCAGGTTTGGAGAGCTCCTGAAATGCTCTCCAAAAACACCTGGGGGCACCAGAAAGATGACCTGCTTCTTTCCTCACAGCTGGTCATAGGTAATCTTCTAACTAGCTTTTAATTTGTATACTTTTGTAATAAGTACAAACACTTAACAAAAGGGGGCAGGAGAGATGACTCAGCAGGTAAAGCTGTAGCTGCCAGCTAGGCCTGATACTCTGAATTCAACACATGGCAGAAGGAGAGAAATCAACTCCTGCAAATTGTCCTCTGACCTCATGTGCTTTGGCACACACACACACACACACACACACACACACACACACACACACACACACACACCTTCCTCCTTCATACAGACAAAATAAATAAATGTAAGGAAAAAAAGAAAAGTGTTCCTCTGGGTTCTAGTCATGTAAATCAAAGGCTATGAGAACATTTGATTGATATCTGGACAAAACAACCTTGAAGGCATGACTAGGATCTGAAGAGAGTGACACTCTGATGGGGCTGAGCCTCTTCTCTGTTGAATGTCAGAAACGAATTAAATTAATAGACTGTTGTTGTGGGTTATTTGATCATACTGTGACCCCCAAGATTGCATTATTTAAATAAAATCAACATTGGTCAAGAGGCAGAGCAAGCAACCAGTTGACTGGAAGTAACCATAGAGATTGAGGGGAAGTCAGAAGGTCAGAGAGAAAGAGAGAGGAGGGGGCACAAGAAGTAGAAGTGAGGGACATCCAGTTGGAGGGGTTTTGTTTCCGATGTGATAGGAAAAAACTCTCTTTCTGAGATGGCCGTGGAGGAGGAAGGTCAGCTGGATATTTTCTCTGCCTCTCTGAGCTAGCAGGTTTTCACCCCAGCATCTGGCTCCTGAGTCTTTATTGGGAAAATGAAAGGACAAAGACTTAGTTAAAAACATTTGGCTCCCTTTGTGGAGGTGGCAGAGGTGGTGGAGGTGGGATGTGAAGGCTCCCCTAGGCTGAGGGCGGTGGTGGGTTCAGGTGGAGCCATTGTGCTGCAGATAAAAAACAACAGGCTATCCATCTGGTGCCAGAGAATTAGCCAGCAAGACCATCCTACCCACACACATGTGGTCACAGAAGTAGTACTTAGAATATTGTAGCTTTTTCCCCCCATTACACTAATCACTGTGGCAATTCTGAAGACTATTGACTTTTATAGAGCAAAATAATAGAAAATGACCATTGTAGACTTTCATCACAGGTGTGAGAGAATTACAACCATAATTTAATTTTTAAATGAAAGTCTTTTTTCTATACCAGATATATAGTGTTCCACTCATAGCTAGGTCTATTAGTTGCCAACAAACTGCATTCTTTCCTAGAGTGTCTGAGGAAATTTCATTGTCATTGGAGATCACATTAATAATGTTAATTAGTACATCATGTGATAGTGTGGACCACACTGATTTCCTTATACTCAAAATCAAGCTTTTAATTGAAGCCTTATAAACATTTTAACAAACGTATGTAAACTAATGTCTAAAACTACATCCAGGGTCTGGTGAGATGTCTCAGCAATTAAGAGCACTGTCTGCTCTTCCCGGCCCTGGATGTAGTTTTCAACATTTGAGTCCCAGCACCCACAAGCAGCTCATGATAGTCGATAATTCAGTCCCAGTGGACTTTATCCTTGCCTCTGGTTCTGCTGGCACCAGGCACACATCTGATACACAGAAATACCCAATGGCAAGACACTCATCCATTTAAAATAAAATTAATAAAAAACCCTATGCATTGATTCAAAAACAAAGATTAAGTTACTTTTAGCCTGAAAGAGAGGAAAATAAAGGTAAAAATGGATGTTTAGGAGGCTGAAGTAGGAAGATTGTGAGTGTGAGCCCAGCTGGCTACATTTGAGAACTTTTATACACCCTACCAAAAATGGTTATAATTTTATTTTCCTCATTTACCAAGTTAATGTATGGTTTGGACCCAAACAGAAAAGACCACCTTAGGTCAGTCATGGTGAGGTGCGGGCATTTTGCACAGTTTCTCGGAATTCTTTATAATTACAGAAAATGTAACCACCCAAACAAGTGTCTTTGCTTGGTTGTCTCGGTTCTGAGCTTCCATTTCCATCATCCTGTCTGTTAGAGGAACGTTTAGGGCAGAAGTGCTTGCCCTGAGGCCAAGGAGATTGTGTGGGCACAAGTACCTGCATGTTCCCTGAATGAGAATACCTCTCCCCTGAAGTTTACAATTAGTAATTGTTTGAAAGATCTCAATCTAAGGAAGGCATAAGATGCAGATGTGTTTGAAATGGGGAGGTATAAAAAAAAAGTTGGGGGCAAATTCTTGCATTAGGCTCCTAGATACTATTGCTACTGAAGAATGCATGCTCTCCTCTTTTTGATCTTGCCTTTTGCAATGATGAAATGGCATAGCACTATTGGATGGGGAGTTACTGGAATGGGACAGGCTACTGAGAAGAGCAGGTTTGATGTATGAGATCACATCCTCTACCCGGGAAGGGTGGAGTTCACCTGAGCACGCCTTCATTACATACCAAACCAATAGTTTCACATGAAGCGGATATAATTTACCTTTTGTGGAATCCTTAGTGTGCTGGCTACTCTTATGTCACCTTGACACAAGCTAGAGTTATCTTAAAGAAGAGAGCCTCAATTGAGAAAATGCCACCCCCAGGTCCAGCTGTGAGGCCTCTTCTTAAGTAATGATTGATGTGGGAGAGTCCAGCCTATGGTGGGTAGGGCAATTCCTGGACTGGTGGTCCTGGGTTCTATAAGAAAAAAGGCTGAGCAAGTCATGAGAGCAAGCCAGTAAGCAGCACTTGTCTATGGTCTCTACATCAGCTCTTGCTCCAGTATCCTGCCCTGTTTGAGTTCCTGTTGTTACTTCCCACAGTGATGAACAGTGCTGAAGAAGTGTAAGTCAAATAAACCCTGTCCTCCCCAAGTTTCTTTGGTCATGGTGTTTCATCACAGCAATAATAGCCCTAACTAAGACAATTAGCCTTTTCTGTTTATATTCAAGTTGCATATCATATGATCCTCTAAGAATTAGCTCTACAGAAGACCAATCTCAAGAGAAGATGCTAGAGCTGGGAAGCAGACTGGGGTCTTTTACAAGAATAGTGCACACTTTAACTGAGGTGAATATCTTCAACCCTGAAGACACATTTTAGTTTCTCAATATGGAGGAGGTGGTGTTCCTGGTCCTTGATAAATAGAGGCCAGAGATAATCTACATATACTGTGTAGGATGTTCCACAACAAAGAGCTATCTGGCCCTGAATCCCAGTGCTTGGTGGCCAAGAGACTTTACATTAAATACATGGGAATTGTTTTACAGAGTCTAGGCTGTTACTGAACATGTTTGATTTTATAAATCTCAGAGCAGCAAAATACCACAGGCTCCTTTCCTTAAGGTGTCCGTCTCTCTTGGAAGCAGATTAAAAGTTTGAGCTTCAGAAGGCATTTTAAGATCACACAGGAAAAAAAAAACTTTAACTTTGAAAGAATAAGGAAGATCTGCTATCTGTAGAAATCAATCAGATGATAAAGTGTTGCCTGTAAATTCTGGGGGCTGGAGCAATCTGTCAACATCAGCTCAGTTCCTGTCACTGCAAAGTTCTGGGGTGGGGTGAGCCTCACTGCTGGTTTGTTTCAACAACTCGATCTGTCTGCCTTCTCATTACCTTCTTGAATGTCAAGCTTTAGCTTCAAACTCATTTTCCTTTCACTCATAAGCAAGCCTCTAACTACTCACCAGCGACAAGATAATGTCAATTCCAGAGAGCCAGGAACCTTCCCCACCCCCCCTCTTTAAACTTTCCCTCTGTCTCACTGGCTCTAATTGGTTTATTTGAGCCAAGAACAGTAAACAGGAGGCACAATCATGTTGATTAGCTATAGCTAAACTGAGTACAAAGCAGGGGACCAGGAAACTCTGGCTAGTTAAACAAAAATAGGAGGAGCTATTGAACAAATAAATATAGATGGTAGCAAGGCAACCATGCCAACACTGTATGGGAATATTCAAGGTAAAAGAAATAACTTGGAAAAAGACAATGGGGACCAAAAAGCATATCCTGGTCAAACTTAACCTTGAAAGTGGTCGATATGGCTGGAGTCCAGAAGACATAGTAGATGGCATTTGAAAAGTAGATACATATTGGATTACAAAGACACGATAAGGATTTTATTCTTTTTAATATTTTAATTTCAGGGGGCCTATTCTTGGGGAAGACTAATTAACCTCACAGTAGGCCTTAGTTGCCTATAGCTCTTTGTCCAGGTATGGTGCTCCATGGTATTTCCTCATTGTTCGGTCTTGTTTAGGCAGCTCATGGATGAAGCTTCCTTGTCATATCTCGCAGACACAATCTCACAACAGACTTCCTGGTCTTGCAACTCTTACAATCTTTCTTACCCTCCTCTGAGATGTTCCCTGAGGTTTAGGTGTACGAGTTGAATTGTAAATGTAACCCTTGGGACAGGACACCCCATGGTAAGTAGTTCTCTGCATTTTGACCAGTTGTGGTTTTCTGTAATAGTCTGTGGCTATTGCAAAGAGAAACCTCTTTGATGAAGGGTGGGAGCTACACTTATCTGTGATCTAAGAAGAAATATTAAATGCAGTTAAGGATATGCTGGCTTAGTAAGGTGTTGGTAGTAGGTTCTCTTCTAAGATCCATGACTTCACTAGCCCCAGATCTTTGGCTAGGTTTCCAGTATCTAGAATGATTTCCCTCCTGTCACGTGGACCTTAAGTCCAATTAGACAGCTATTGGTTACTGTCAAGATACAAATGCCACTACTGTAACTGTAGGGATAGCTTGGCATACTTGTTAATATGGTTCATAGACCTCACAGCTGGGTAGGACTGTTGGTTTCTTGCCTTCCTTGGCAAGTTGCATACCACCTTCCAAAACTATGAAAATTGGTCCTCAGGGACTTTCAGGTCAGATCCTCCTTATATCCTTCTAGTCCTAAGTCCAGAGTGTGTCTTCAGCATTAGGAGCTTACCTTCAACCTCTGGAAAGCAAGCAAGGGTAACAACCCATATTATTTTGGGAGTCTCTGGACCAACAACTCAAAAGGGGATTTTCATGGCTGGCACACATTTTTTTAGAGTCTATGACTCTTGGGGGGAGTATTGTTAACCTAAATGGCATAATTTCACTTAAACTAAATATGTTTATACTTGCCCTTATATTTATTATAGGTAATTTTAGGCAAAAAGAAGATGTTTCTTTGAGGCCGTTTCAAATATCTTTAATTGTATTTTCCCCTTCTCTTGTATTAGCCTCCTTCCACCTTCAATTAAAGACACTCTCCCTCGTTTTTTCCATTTGCCCCTTGATATTACTTGCATACTACTATTCCTTTGTAGGACTTTATTCTTTAGACAACTCTGAACTCTTAAAGGATTTTAATCAGAGCAGTGATGCAGGGAGAACAGTGATTTCTTAGCCAGAAAATGGCTAACTGGTCAAAATATTGGACATAGTGCCCAGAAATAGAGCACTTAGTAGTGTATGCAAAGCACTGGGCTTGATTCTCAGGGCAAGAGGGGGGGGGGGGAGAATCCCATTTTTCAAATGTTGTGGTGATGCTGAAAAAGCTAGCAAGGAAGTTTAGAGTACACAAAGGGAACACTGATTTGGGGCAACTAATCTGTTATCCGGGAGCATGCTTTGTGATAAGAATAGAGTATATTTTCTGGTTATGGGGCTTAAATTAGGTATGAGAATGTTTAACACATGGAACATCAAATATTGTCATTTGTTCACAAACTAGTAAATATTGGTTTGCAATTTCATCTGGACTGCTTACTGTGCAAATTCATCAAACTTCTTTCAATAAGATTCTGTTTCCTTGCTATGCCTTAGTACATAAATATAAGAACTAAATGAGGCCGTGCTTATATAAATCACAGTTACCGAAAGATACTATAATGGAACAAGTCATTATGTTATAATTGGTATTCATAATAGTTTACACTGAGAGTGGTAGGAAGGGTCAAGACTTATTTTAGGACTAACAAGGAACTCTTGTCATACAACAACAACAGAAACCTATTACATTCCATTTTAGATTCCACTGTCTCAATAACCCACCATGACAAATTTTCCTTTGTTGTAGAATTTATTTACTTATTATTATTATATTGTTGCTGCTGCTGCTGCTGCTATTGTTGAGACAGATCTTTACTCTTGAGATGAGGCTGGCCTGAAATTCATTATGCAGCTCAGGCTAAGAATGCTTTCTTAAGTAATAAACAACTTTTACCTGCAATAGGGCATGTGTTAAAAAAATACAAAGAATTGTCTAGTAGTATTTCCTCCTGTGTGTGTGTGTGTGTGTGTGTGTGTGTGTGTGTGTCATATGCTTCATTTTGATCCAACTTTGATTCTTCAGTCTTCTGTTGTGATAACTAGGTGGGTGATGATTTCATATCTGGGATAAAAAAACCTTTGGAGGAGAGTGAGGATCAGATTTCATTTCAAGTTTTGGATATTTTACTCTTGAATTTTTAATAAAATATGTAAGCTAAGATGCCAGAGAGGAAATTGAACTATGTGAGTCTTAAACTTAAAAGAAAAAAAAAGTCTGGGGGCTGGGGAGATAGTTCATTAGTTAAGAGTGCTTGCTGTGCAACCATGAGGACCTGAGTTTGGATCTAGCCCCTAGATAAGAATCTGGACATGGTCTCTTCAGTATCTACAAACCCAGTTCTGTAGGGGATGGAGACAGGAGGTTGGCTATCTGCCTATGCAGAAAAATGGCAGCTTCCAAGTTCAGGAAGAGACACTGACTCAAAGAAGAAAGGCAGAAATGACAGAGGAGGACATCCAATGCCCTCATCTAACGGATATGTGTGGGCACAAAATATGCACAACACACAGGCGAGCGCGCGCACGTGCGCGTGCACACACACACACACACACACACACACACACACACACACACACACACAAGTTTGCCTCAGAAATATAAGTGTAGTGATCATAGCATTTACAGCAAATGAACATTAAGAATAGCTGAGGAAAAAATAAAGGTCTGAGAGAACTCAATATTTAAGCAGTCTACTGCCGGCAATCTTAGTGAGAGATGAGTGAGTAAACAGCAAAGGAGAACCAGAAGACGACAGAGGAGCAAAAGAAAACAGATGGGAACATGGCAGCCTCAGAGGAGGAAGGAGAGAACAGCCACAGCACATTCTGATGAGAGGCAAGGCGATCACCAACCTGTTGAGTTCAGTGTCCATGGAATGCTGGGGGCTCAAACACACAGATGTGGGTGACAGGTAAAGGGGACTGGAGGGATACCTTTAGACGATTGTATTTTTTTTCCAAGAATTTTTTTTAATTAGTTCAAATTAGAAACAAGCCTGCTTCACATGTCAATCCATGCTCCCCCCTCCTTCCCCTCCTCCCCCTAACCCCCACCAACTCCCCACCCCATCCTCCTTCTACTCCCCAGGGAGGGTAAGGCCTTTCATGGGGGTTCCCCAAAGTCTGTCATATCATCCTGGGCAGGGCCTAGGCCCTCCCCCATGTGTCCAAACGGAGAGAGCAACCCTCCACGTGGGATGGGCTCCCAAAGTCCTTTCTTACACCAGGGAGAGGCCCCATAGAGTGCCGAGGCCTCCTCACTGACTTCCCCGTTCAGGGGTCTAGATCAGTCCCATGCTGGCCTCACAGACATCGTGCGCTCCCCCTTGTTCAGGTCAGCTGTTTCTGTGGGTTTCACCAGCCTGGGCCTCGACCTCTTTGCTCATCACTCTACAGTCTCTGCAACTGGATTCCAGAGTTCAGTTCAGTATTTAGCTGTGAGTGTTTGCCTCTTACTGCAGGAAAAGATGGTTTCTTACTTAAGAAAACATCTAAGCCCGAGCTGCATAGTGAGTTTCAGGCTGGCCTCATCTCCGGAGTGAAGATTTATCTTTACAACAACAACAACAACAAAGGAAAGTCTATGGTCGGGGTTGTTGAAACAGCCGGATCTAAAATGGATGTAATAGGTTTCTGATGTTGCTGTACGATAGGAATTCCAAAAGATATTTGCTATTTGTAGGGATGATACTGCTGGGAGCAAAGGAGCAAACCGAATGAACAAATGCCTTGAGCACAGATGGATTGCATGTCCGAGGCACATGCAGGAAATGACCTTTGGAAAAGGATGTGTCCTCTCTATAGCGGGAGGTATGGAGGAGATAGCGCAGTGCAGGCAGGCAGGTCTTCAGGCTCAGAGGGGAAGACCAGGGACTTCTTTGGGTCAGGCTGACCATGCACCATGGTCCTTTCTCCATTCGCCTTGTTAGGTTTTTGGCTTCTGTGACATGAAAACTGAGGGCTTTTTTCTTGCCCTTTTCCTTTTTCTGTTTTCACTTCTCTTCCTCCTTATCCTTCTGCTCCTCCTCTTCCTTAGCTGTAATGCTGGCATTACAGATGTGCTGCTCATGGGTGGCCTTCTTATTCTGTAACTGTACCAATTCCTTTGTTGGTTTAGTCTGCCTTCTGAAGCATTGCCTCGCACTCTGGATGGATAACCTAGTTGTCATGCATGTTAATTTTATTAAATTTGCTTTTTGTTACCTAAAGCCTACTTTTTAGCTGTTTTTTTCTCTCTTATAACAACTCTCTAACTTCACCCAGTACAACTAAAGATTTAACTTTTTTCCCGTTGTTCTTCGCATTACTTCTCTTGGATAAACAGTTCTGTTTGTTCTTCTTGGTCTTCTTTATTTTCTTTCACTGTCTGGTGACCTCGAGTCTAGCTGAGCAGATCTATGAACAAAAGCCCATGTTGACAATCACTGGTAGCTGGCGAGGGTAGTTTCCTTTGCTATTAATAGTATTGCTTAAACAAATAACCTTTTCAACAGAAGTCACAAGTGGACTCCAAGTAAACAAAACTATGGACATTTATTTTTATGGTGTATAGCTATATTAGTTTAATTCTGAGGAATGTTTACCATGACCTGCTCACTCTCTCTCTCTCTCTCTCTCTCTCTCTCTCTCTCTCTCTCACACACACACACACACACACACACACACACACACACACACACATACACACACACACCAGGGAATATGAGGTGATAGAGGAATATGTGATAGAGGTTTTCACCTGCTTACTCCAATCCATGTAGAGTTTACCCTGTCTCCCATATTACATCTAGTTTTTCCTGTCTATATGCTCCAGAGCAAGGGATCCTTCAGTTCCTAAAACTCAGGGCCTACTCATTTCCACCCTCTCTTTGTCTCCTCTTCTGGGCAATCTATGGTATCTCCATTCTTTCTCCATGGTCTGTAATACAAACCTTTTAGACTTTAAAATCTGTCCATAGTCTACCGTTGTCAAACCACCTTCCTGATTTCGGAAAGCATCAGCTATTCAATTTGTTTTGGTAAGTTTCTCATCAGAATTGTTCCAGGTTTGAGCCCCCCCCCCCTTTCTCCTCCAGGATCCTCCTCCACATTTCCTTCTGTTGTGACAGGCAGAATGGAAAGGCTGCCGCTGACCTTCATGATGAGTGGGAACTACCAAACTGTCAAGAGCATTGTTCATTCTCATTCTCATACTATTTGTTGCAGAAATGAAAGTAAGTGAATGATTTCTTCTTGCACAGATGATTTTTTTTTGGTTTGTCAAGACAGGGTTTCTCTGTGGCTTTGGAGGCTGTCCTGAAACTAGCTCTTGTAGACAAGACTGGTCTCAAACTCACAGAGATCCGCCTGCCTCTGCCTCCCAAGTTCTGGGATTAAACGCGTGCACCACCACTGCCCGGCTGCACAGATGATTTTTAAGAGGTGAAGGTAAAACATGATAATTTATTATCATGATTATAAACATATATTCTTCAAATATGTTGTCTGTATATTATTTTACTAGAGGAGGGCAGAATTTTTCTTTCTATATGTATTTTCGTCTATTCCTTTGCCTCCAATAAATTATCAGGCACTGCTCAGCTTGTGGATGTAAGCTTTTAATTTCTCTATTTTCAATAGGTTCTAAATAGACATAGCCACATTTCAAATTCAATGTCATTTATTCTAATTTTTCTAAAGGCACGAGTAAGTATAATATCCCTGGATTAGACTCTTGGTTTTAATTATTGTTTTTGCCTCCTCATTGAAAAAAAACTTATTTGTGTGTGTGTGTGTGTGTGTGTGTGTGTGTGTGTGTGTGTGTGTCAGTCTGTCTGTCTGTCTGTGTGTCTATCTGAGTGCATGACACATGTATGCAGATGCTATGGTTTCAGAAAGGGATGCCAGATCACCTGGAGCTGGAGCTATCGGCAGCTATGAGCTGCTTGTCATGGATTTTGGAAATTGAACTCAGGTCCTCTGTAAGAACAACAAGTGCTCTTAACCACAGAGCCATCACTCCAGCTCAACATACCTGTTTTTCAAGATAGACATCAATTTTGGATTTGGATATGACCCCAGCTGCCAAGAAACCTGATATTATATTGTAACATGTTTCTGCCACATTCCAGTTTGATTTCTGTCCTTCCTGGCTCTAGAGTGAAAGTAGGATTGAATACTTACTTAGTGTTTTTGTTATACCTAGAAAATGGTCCCTATTATCTAGAGACTACTGGAAGTAGGTATGCTTTCCTTATTTTTATCTGTTATTTTATTGAAAATAGATTCTCACATCATATATATGGTTTACCATTTACCCCACCTCTACTCCTTAAGATTCTCCCTACCTTCCCTCCCATCTGGATTCACTACCTTTCTGCATCTAAGACATAGTATTAAACATAACACATTAAAATATAATAAGATAAAACAAAAACTAACACATTACAGTTGGACAAGACAAACAAACAGAAGGAAAAGACCCCAAGAGAAGGCACAAGAATCAGAGACCCACTCATTTGCACACTTGGGAGTCCCATAAAACACTAAACTGGAAGCCATAACATAAGTGCAATACAAACCCTTGCGGTCCTGTGCTTGCTGCTTCAGTCTGTGAATTCCAATGATCTTTGCTCATGATGATTTAGAGAACCTTGTTTTCTTAGTGTCCTCCATCCCCTCTGGCTCTTTCTCCACTTTCTGCCTTCAGTTTCTTTTTTTTCTGCCTCCACTTTCTATCTTCTCTTCTCTAGGGTTCCCTGAGCGCTGAAGGGAGAGATGATGGAGACATCCCAGTTAGGGATGAGTGGTCCAGGGTCTCTCAGTCTCTGTATTGTCTGCTGTGGGCCTCTGTATTTGTTGCCATCTGCTGCAGGAGGAAGCTTCTCTGGTGATGGCTGAGTAAGATACTGATCTATGAGTGTAGCAGAATATCATTAGAAGTCATCTTATCATTATGTTTTCTTATTGGGTTTTGTTTTTTAAATTTTTATTTAGACTGGTAGTATTTGATTTTATTCTAGGTCCCTGGCTAGCTAGTCAAAGCAGCATCAAATATGGATTCCATCTTATGGAGTGGGCCTTGAGTCAAATCAGATATCTTTTGGTTGCTCCACAAGGTTGTGCCACCATTGCCCTAGCATATCTTGCAGGCAGGACACCATGGCAGATCAGAAGTTTTGTAGCTGGCTTGGTGTTTATGTTTCTCTTTTGCTAGTATGCAGAGTACCTTCCTGTACCAGAGACACTGGAATATAGGATGAAGGCTCTATGTAGGCACCAGCTCATCTTCTCCATTTCCAATGAGTTGTATGGTCTTGTCTTCAGCGATGGGGCCTCCTGTCAGTTTGTGGAGAGCAACCTATTGTCTTGGCAACAGCATGGATTCTTTGGGGATTTTCATGGGGCCTCTATGACCAACAACTCAATTAGATGTAACCCAATCCTAGTACTGGAAGCTTCATTTGGTCACAAGAGCTTTCCAGGTGGGGCTCTGTCTCCACCCATTATTTGGGGATTTCATTTAGATCTTCCTCATGTACATCCCTTTCTAAATATTAGGAGTTTTTACTGTATTAGGTTTCCATACTATCCCTCAAGTGCTCCTTAATTTTTAGCTGACTCTTCCCATATTCCCTCCCTCAATCCATTATTTTCTCCTCCTCTTCCAACTTTATTTTCCATTTCCAGTGTGCCCATTCATCCATAATTGTTTATTCCATCTCAGTTTCCTAACAAGTTCTATCTGTATTATCTAGTCCCTTACTGTATACATACTTTCTGTGATTCTATGGATTGTAGCTTGGCTATTATTGATTTTACATCTACTATCCACATATAAGAGAATACATACCATAGTTATCTTTCTGGGTCTGAGATACTTCACTAATGATGACTTTTTTCTAGTTCCATTCATTTGCCTCCAAATTTCAGGATGCCATTTTTTTAACAGCTGAGTAATACTCCATTATGTAAATATATCCCATTTTGTTTTTTAAATTTAAATTAGAAACAAGCTTGTTTTACATACCAATCCCAGTTTCCTCTCCCTTCCCTCCTCCCCTGCCCCTCACCAACCCCTATCCAATCCTCTTTCTTCTTCCCAGGGAGGGTGAGGTCTTCTACGGGGGAATCTTCAATGTCTGTCATATCATTTGGAGCAGGACCTAGACCTGTGTGTCTAGGCTGAGTGAGTATCCCTCTAATTGGAGTGGGCTCCCAAAGTCCATTCATATTCTAAGGATAAATTCTGATCCACTGCCAGAGGCCCCATAGATTGCCCAGACCTCCAAACTGACATCCACATTCAGGGGGTCTGGAACAGTCCTATGCTGGTTTCCCAGCTATCAGTCTGGAGTCCATGAGCTCACCCTTGTTCAGGTCAGCTGTTTCTGTGGGTCTTTCTAGCCTGGTCTTGACCCCTTTGCTCATCACTCCTCCTTCTCTACAACTGGATTCTAGGAGTTTAGTTCAGTGTTTAGCTGTGGGTGTCTGCTTCTGTTTCCATCAGCTACTGGACGAAGGCTCTAGGATTAGTCTTCAGTCTCATTATCGGAGAAGGGCATTTAAGGTAGCCTCTCCACTATTGCTTAGATTGTTGGTTGGGGTCAACCTTGTAGATCTCTGGACATTTCTCTAGTTCCAGATTTCTCTTTAAACTTATAATGACTCCCTCTATTATGGTATCTCTTATTTTGCTCTCCTCTATTCTTCCTCTGGCTCAATCTTCCTGCTCCCTCATGTCCTCCTCTCTCCTCGTCTTCTCCCCTTCTCTTTCTCATAACTAACTCTCCCCTCCCCCCATGCTCTCAGTTACCTCAGGAGCTCTTGTCCCTTTCCCCTTCTCTGGGGGACCATGTGTGTCTCTCTTAGGGTCCTCCTTGTTTCCTAGCTTCTCTGGTGGTGTGGATTGTAGGCTGGTAATCCTTTGCTCTATGTCTAAAATCCATGTATGAGTGAGTACATACCATGTTTGTCATTTTGTGACCGGGTTACCTCACTCAAGATGGTTTCTTCTAGTTCCATCCATTTGCCTGGGAGTATCCCATTTTCTTCATCCATACTTCTGTTGGGTTACATCTAGGTTGTTTCCAGTTTCTGGCTATTATTAATAGCGCATCAATGAACGTGGTTGAGCAAGTGTCTTTGTGATAGGATGAAGCGTTCTGTGGGTATATGTCCAAATTGGTATATCTGGGTCTGGAGATAGGTTCATTCTCATCTTCCTGTAACCCCATCATACTGATTTCCATAGTGGCTGAACAAGTTTGCACTCCTACCAGCAATGGATGAGTGATCCCCATATTCCCCTAACTCCACATCCTTACCAGCATGAGCTGTCACTTGTTTTATTGATGTAAGCCATTCTGACAAGTGTAAGAGGAAATTGTCCTTTCAATATCTGTGGAAAATGTCTTCAAAGTAAGGGATTATGATTAAAGATGCCTGGCCTTAGCTTGGCTTATTTCTAGCCAGCTTTTCTTAAATTATCCTGTCTATCTTTGCCTCTGGGCATTTATAGTTCTCTGTTTCTGCATACCTTTCTTTGCTTTTTTTCTCTTTGGCTTACTGTGTGCCTGTGTGGCTGGCCTCTAGAGTCCTCCTCTCCTTGTTCTCCCATTTCTTCTTCTCTCCAGATTTCTCCTTCTATTTATACTCCCTGCTTGCTATTCCCAACGATCCTTTGTCCTGCCTCTCTATTGGCTGTTCAGCTCTTTATTAGACCATCAGGTGTTTTAGACAGGCAAAGAGTCACAACATCGCAAAGTTAAACAAATGTAGCATAAACAAAAGCAAAACATCTTTACATCATTAAACAAATGTCCCAGAGCATAAACAAATGTAACACACCTTAAAATAATGTTCCACAAAAGAATCCAAACTTTCAAAATTAACCTCTTAAACCTTGTTACCATTCACCCCACCACTTATAGACAAATTATTTCAAAATATAAATTATTCACTTTCCAAATGCTAATCTTTTTTTTCCTTTTTAAAAAAATTCTTTGAGAATTTCACATCATGTACCTAATCCCACTCACCTCCCAGTTCCTCCATATCTGCCACTCACTCTCATTGTGCCCCCAAAAAGCTAAATAAGATAAAAATAAACAATGTATTATAGTAAGAAATTACCAATACGGAGTCAGGTAGAAATATAAGGGTATTTAATAGGGAAAAGCCTTACTTACAGAGCAAACCAGCCAGTCGGTGGTAGTCTGTACAGCAAGAAGCAAAGAGAAACCGAAACCGAAAACGCAGTCCCACTACGTCACTCTGACCACGCCCTCACAACCTGGTCAGGCACACCTGTACCCAGCCCCTAAGAAGGCGTGGCTACAGCTTCCCCTACAATGTATTTTTTTAAAAAATGGAAAACATTAACTCCTCTGTCTTTCATGCCTCTCTATTGTCTGTTCATTAATTTTAGTGGCAATAGAAGCTGCTGTATGTCATGCAGTATATCCTTTTGTCCAAACAGCATTACTTGTAAATGTTCATTATGTAATGTATTGTAGATCAGGTTCAAGGCTTCTGGTTTTGGTACACCATCAAAACTGGATACCCACTGACATTTCTCTCTGATAACCTGCTGTTGTTCTGAGTCATGGAGATCCTGCAGCTATGGCTCCACAGTTTCAGTCCCTTCACACACTTTAGCAGATCATACTCTCTTTCTGAGACTGGCATTAGTCACTTAATATGATTACTTTTAGTTGCATCCATTTTCCTGAAAATGACATATTTCATGGTTTTTTTTTTTTTTTTTTTTTTTTTTTGGTTGTGAGCCTAGCTTTTAATGGCTGAGTATTCTCTCCAGCCCAATTTCATTTTTTTGAATACTTCTCTTTTTTATTTTTTCAGAGCTTAAATTTTTCTAGTTTATTTCAAATAAATGATTTTATTTTAAAATTATATTTTATATGGAATTTGTTTTCTATTTTATATATAGTTATATGTGATTATAAATATGCTATAGTAATAATAAACTATATTATAACACTTTATGCTTGACTGACAGATTTTATTTGTATTTGTTTACAGCATTATTTTCTTATTGAATGAACTAGCACAGCTCAATTAAAACAAATCAAATTATAATCACCTGAAAATCCCATATGTAGGTATATCAGAAAGAGTAGAAAACATTACTTACCAACTAAAACCCATCCCTGGCCGGGCAGTGGTAACACATGCCTTTAATCCCAGTACTCAGAAGGCAGAGGCAGGCAGATCTCTGTGAGTTTGAGGCCAGCCTGGTCTACAAAGCTACACAGAGAAACACTGTCTCGAAAAACCAAAAACCAACCAACCAACCAAACAAACAAACAACAAAACCCCCCCAAAACCATCTCTATTGCTTCTGGGTGTTACCACAGGCCTTGCATCAGAAACAGGCTACTCACAAATATAAAAAGAAGAGTCAACATAATGAAGATATCAACCGTTAGCCCTGCATGAATGTGAGTCAATGATTTGGTTCATAGGAGCCAGAGCCTGTGGGAGATAGAGCAGATGAGAACTTCATTTTGACCAAAACAACCATCTTTCAGGCTTGGGGCCAGCCCTGCCAGCAACCCCAGGCTGTTAAGACAATACCAGGAACATAAACTTTTCCAAGAATTCAAAAGACTGGGATGTTATTTCACACCTGCAAATTGCATAGCAGGAATCAATTGTGTCATTTTTCTTTGAAAGTGTCCCCCACCCCTGCTCCTTAGCTGTGCCACAGCCCCAGATCCAACCAAGAGGGTTGTGGTCAGCTAAAGCTTAAATAAAACTCAGCTGATTAAAATCTTAATAGAGTCTAGGTGATCTTTTACATGGTCTCCAATGCCATAATAGGCTTATATGCATAAAAACATAAATAATTTCTAAAGTTCAACTAAGTTATTTTTAATTTCAAAAGGAAAAGAGTTTGAATTGAAGTTTTCATAAATAAAGGAGGCCGCTTAACTCTGTGTAGCCCTGGCTGTCCTAGAACTCACTATGAAGGCCAGGCTGGCCTCAGACTCACAGAGATCTGCCTGCTTCTGCCATTTGAGTGCTGGCATTAAAGGTTTGTTGGTTGAGACAGAGTTTCTAGCCTTGGCTGGTGTGGAACTTGCTGTGTAGATGAAATTGAAGTGATCCACCCACCGTAGCTCCTTCCAAAGTACTAGTTGCAAGCAGAGGCCTCCACACCCAGGTTACCATGTAGTTCAGAAGTATTTATACTAGCTGGGAGGTCACAGGACTCTGTGAAGTCCTGAAATTTAATGTGAACTATTTCTTTTACAATTGCTTCTCTATGTTTTTATTGTAGAGTCACATGGGGAGAGATACTAAAATTAAGGGGCATTTGAGAGGTTGGTGTTATTCTTTTGTTTAAATTAGAAATAAAAGAAAAGGAGGCACAAGACGAGACACAAGATGAAACATATTAGACATATTAACCAATTTATTATTAGGCCCAGCAGAGTAAAGAGACTAAGAGAGAAGAGAAACAGGGTTAATGGCTGACCGCCATGGCCAGTCGCCAGAGAGAGAGAGAGAGAGAGAGAGAGAGAGAGAGTATAGGTGGGAGAAGAGAAGAGCAGAGAAGGAGAGTAGAAAGAGGGGTAGAGAGAGCGTAAATGGGCAGGGGTCTATCTTTTAAAGGGGTCCTTTGCACCTGCTTCAGACTTAGTTCCCATGGAACCCTGGGGTGACCCAGGTACTGAGCAGATTCCGACAGGTGACAGAGGCAAGCCAGCATAATGCTTGAACCTTTCAGTTGGAAAACTAATACAGTAGAAATTTCCTTAAAATATACATATATGATGGTTATTTAAATGAAATTCCCAAATAATGGGAGAGACATAGTCCAACCCGGACAATTTTTGTCACCAAACAAAGCTTCCAGTACTGGGATTAGATTACATCTAATTGAGTTGTTGGCCAAAGGGGTCCCATGGAAATCCCTAAACAACCCATGCTATTGTCAAGACAATAAATAGGTTGCACTGACAGAAGGCCCCATTGCTGAAGACAACACCCACACAACTCATTGAAAATGGAGAATTTGAGCTGGTGTCTCTGGTACAGGAAGGTACTCTGCATACTAGCAAAAGAGAAACAGACACCAAGGCAGCCACAAAACCTCTAATCTACAATCGTGGCTGTCAGGTTTCAAACCAGGCCAACCTGCTGAGTTGCCTACTGAACATATCAAAGCAGGCCTGGCTGCCAGGTTCTCCCAGGTTCCCTCAGTGCCTACCCTTACAGAGTCCTGGTTTGCATACCCTATGCTTATCCTAAACTTCTCCAGCCATAAGCTGCGCTGCCCTTCCTCTAGATGCCCTTCCACCCACTGCCCTTCCGGAAATAACCCAACCATTTTGGTCACCTGGTCTTTTTGTCTACTCTCTTTTGGGCCTGCTGGTTGCTGCACCCAGTTCCCCTTTCTTTCCTCTCCCTTCCCCTCCCTCCTCTCTTAATGTGATTCGGGGTCATGTCCACTCTGGCCTCTCCCACATGTCCCTACATCTGGCTATGCTCTCCTTTTTATCCACAATAAACTTTCTCCTCCACCATACCAGGACTACTCATGTTCCTTTCCTTTTTTATGTTTTTATTTATTTTTTCATTCATCTGGTTTCAAAACCGAGGACCAATCATGTCCTTTACTTTTTCTTTCTTTCTTTCTTTTTTTTTTCATTTGGTGTCCTGCCTGCAGAATATGTAAGGGCAATAGTGATGCAAAGCTTGTGGGAGTAACCAACCAATATCTGATTCGACTTAAGGCCCACTCCACAAGATAGAATCAGTATTTGATACCACTTGGGTGACCAAGAAGCAACGACTAGCTATCCCAGGGATCGAGGGTAAAAACAAATGCTACTGGTCTAAATAAAAATACCATAATGATAAAGTGACTCCTAGTGATATTCTGCTCTACTCATAGATCAGTGTCTTGCTCAGCCATCATCAGAGAAACTCTTTCTGCAGCAGCTGGGAACAAATACAGAGACCCTTACAAATACAGCTGGACATTACACAGAAAGTGAGAGACCCTGGAACACACACTGCTAAATGGAATGTCTCCATCAATTTCCTCCCCTCAGAGGAGGCAGATTGTGTGTGAGAGCCAGAGGGGATAGAGGACACCAAGGAAACAAGGTCCTCTAAATCAACATGAACAAAGCTCATGTGAACTCACAGAGACTGAGGCAGCATGCATGGGTCTGCGCCAGGTTCTCTGCACTTACATCGTGGCTTCCAGTTTAGCGTTTTTTATGGGACTCCTGAATGTGGGAATGAGTGGGTCTCTGATTGTGCCTGTTCTTGAACTCTTTTCTTCCCATTTATTTGTCTTGTCCAACTCATTTTTTATCTTATATTTTATTTGCTTATATTTTAGGATTACAACTTAAAAACCTGTTCTTTTCTAGTGAGAGACAGAAAGGGTGTGGAGGGGAAACAGGAAGGAACTGTGAGGAATAGATGGAAGGAAAACTATTATCAGGATATGTTATGGGAGGAAAGAATCTATTTCCAATAAAAGAAAAAGATTATAAGGACAGTTTCTATTTTTGTAATTGACAAGAGCATGTTCCTATGTAGAAATGATTCCCTATTTCCTCTTCCTGCATCTCTTCCCATTGAAGCATCTACACAGGCATGATTTACATACATGCCAATGACTTCTTTGTAAGTTCTCTTTGAGTATATCCTTTATTTATTTCATCAGTTGCATGGAATTTTTTTTCCCTTGCAAAGGAAGGACTAGGGATTTTCCAATCTTTAATCTTCAAAAACTTCCCTTTAAATTTATCATAATACATAGTTGCAATGTGGGATAGCCCCATGACCCTTTGATATAAATGACACACTAGAAATAACCTGGCAAGGTGTGTTCCCACAGTCACTAAGATCTCTCTCTATTCTTGGTGACTCACAGTGACAATTTGCTCAAACACCAGTAAAGGAGAAGCTACTAGCCTAACATTACTTTAAGCCAGTGTAAAACTGCCTTGTAACACTAGCTGTCATGGCAAAGTTTTATTCCCCTCTCCTTTTGAAACACATCAGGTCTTAGTTTCCCCCAAACATGCAGACTTTGTTTCAACATGTTTTCTATTAAGTGGCCTTGCTTCACGTGGGAGGCCCGACTCCAACAGATAACACTTTCCATGTTAAGGATTCTTTAATTTTGTAAGAAATAAACTTTTAGAGAAGATGAATTTTGAAGTTTAATGAAAATTTTGACTTTGTATGAGTCCCAAATGGACCTGTGATTTACTATTCATTAGATAGTATTGGATACTATTTGTTAGACATCATGATTTATTATTTACTAGAAGAGATCAATATAGTAAAGACTTAACAAAGTTTCATATTGGCATTACAAAATCTTTGTGAACCAAAGAATGTCCTAACCATCAGAACCCGCCTAGGAATGCTTTAGCTCTTACCTCCAGTGATTTAACAGTCTTTGATAAAGCTACAACAAATTTCTCCAAGATCCTAGCTGCTCTGGAAATGAAACAATGGCAGGAGAGTCTTCCAAACTTTGAATAACTAAGGTTTTGTTAGAGTCTGACCAGGGGCTGATTCATGATGAAGCCATCAATTTCTTCCTAAACCAACACTAGGTTGGTTCCCAGGGTTACCCCACACTCTCTGAAAAGTGTCCAGTGGTCCATCACACCTATCCTATGTTTAAGCAACATTGAGAGCTTAAATGTGTTGAAAACTGGAGGCCACTTGTACAGCTAACATACACTTGTTGTGCCAGGTTCTCGGAGCCCAGAGACTAACCCAAGGAGTCAACATTCTGATGCAAAAGCAAAAGATTTCCTTTTATTTCAAGCTGGACAGCTAGGTTCTCACTGTGTGGTGGGCAAATGAGATGCCACCCAGTCAAAAAGAGAAGCTTTTAAAGGGGCAGACCATAAGGTTGAAGGCCACAAATTACAGAGTTTCCATGGTTATGTAAGGTCATACAAAGTACAGAGTTAGTTAGTAACTATACATTTTAAGGGAGATACATTTGACTGAGATAAGACAGGGCATGGGTTTGCAGGGTTACAGAGTCACAGGGTCTGTCAGTTATCCCCAGGGCTGGGGAATCTTTATGACCAGCAATTAACAAAGGAATATTAACAGGAATGGTGGACAGTTACCTCTCCTCTGAGAGCAGGGGATCAGGCGCCAGTCATGCACTCCTGATTTAAGGAGTTAAATTTTCCTTTATCATTAGACATTCCCTTTCAGGACCTAAGTTTTTAAACTTTCATTAATTTGAATTTTTGATCCCTCACACTGATGCCTAGAAAACAATGAGTTCAAAACCATTAGAAGGGAAGAAGCCAAGAACATGAACAATTTTCTGTTGTTTAAAGGAAAATGTTATCTTAAAAATTAGAATTCAAGCATATATCATGACTCTCCAGGAGAGGGCTGTAGTATGCTGGTTTTTTTTTTTTTTCAAACAGTATTGTCCTGGAGCATTTAATATTTTTTAGTGCTTCAGTGAACACTTTTTAGTAAAATTGTTGGATGTCAGTGTTTGCATATTTAGCTATAAATTACCCATAGTTCAGGATATCCCATCTCTTGCCTCATCATCTCTTCCGTATCACTTTGCAAGCCAGCAAGTCATTTTAACTGAATCACAGGAAAGGAAAAGATAATAAAAATCAGTTCATTTCCCTAGTTATTTGTAATTCCTGTTTCTGAGCTCTTCATTCTGTCTTAACTTGGTGAATAAGTCCTTTATTTGATTGGATGGCCAATAATTTCTCCTGTCCTTTTCTAGAACATCTCTACATTCCCCAACACCGTTTCTCTCTTCTGCTGTCATATGAGAGCAATGCTGTTTCTATGGTAAATCCTAGCCCACTCTCCAGAGCTGGTAGGTTCTCCTTGCTCATCTGACTTAATTTGGGTCATTAGGAATATAATATCAGAATGAAAAGAAAGATTGGGGAAAAAAGGAGGTATAGAGGGATGGATAGAAGGAAGAGAGAAAGAAAGAAAGAGAAATAAAAAGAAAAGTTTCTTATTGACTAAATCTCAATCTTGGACTCTGTAAACATCTCTAAATTTATAAAGTATCAAAAAAATTTCCAGGGAGGAATTATTACAAAGAAATCCAAGAAACAGTCGGAGTCAGCTGAGGCCTGGGAACTGTGCACAGAGGAGACTGCCTGCATCCTAGTCCCTTTGTCTGCCCACCGGCCTAGGGAACTAGGCAAGAGTGAGCCTGTTTCTGGCCGGCCTTCTGTTGCCCTGCTTGGAGCCAGCTGAGGCCTCATATTACAACTTTCCTTGACACTTTTATTTAATTTTAAGTTAGTGTACAAATCAATGGGTTTCTTTGTGGTGTTTCTATAATATTTTGTTCTTATTTGTTTCCCTCTGTCATCACCCTTCTGTCCCCTCCTGCTTACTTCTGGCTTGTCCCCTTGTTCTCTTCCTCCCATTTATCCTATTACCATCTTGTTCTCTGTACTCAAACTCTCCCTTAAGATCTCTTCCTCTTTTCTTGTGATCTCCTCTCCAATTTCATTACACGCACACACACAGAAATTTAAATGTAGGTTCCACACATGAGACAAAGCATGGTATTTGTCTGAAGTCTGGCATACTTTGCTTTCCATTCCATTCATTTTTCTGCAGATGTTGTATTTTCATTTACTTTAAGGCTGAATAAAATGTCATTTGTGTGTGTGTGTGTGTGTGTGTGTGTGTGTGTGTGTGTGTGTGAGAGAGAGAGAGAGAGAGAGAGAGAGAGAGAGAGAGAGAGAGAGAGAGAGAACACACACATAGACTTATTTTTTACAGGTCTGGCATTATTCTTATATTAGTCCCATTATTAATAGAATTATTAATTTTCTATTAATTAACATTCTTCATTTATTTTACATCCTATTCACATATTATTCTCTCCTCTCCTCTCTACCACTCCCCCCTTCCCTCCACCATCTCCCATCCACTCCTTCTATGGAGAGATACTTTTTTTGGCAGAAATTGGAATCCTTTTGATATATACCCAAGAGTGGCATAGCTGGATCATCTGGTAGCTCTAGTTTTAGTTTCATGAGAAATGCTCATTCTGAATTCCATACTAGTTTTACCACTTTGCATTCTGTCCAGTAGGTGAGTAAGGGTCCTGTTTCTTCTCCATGTTGTTTTGGTTTTTTGTTTGTTTGGTTTTTGTTTTGATGATTGTTATTATGTCTTGGAAGAGATGGGATCTCAATGTAGTTTTATTTGGCATTTCCCCAATAGCTAAGGATGTTGAACAATTTTTTTT
This sequence comes from Cricetulus griseus, assembly GCF_003668045.3. Taxonomy (NCBI): domain Eukaryota; kingdom Metazoa; phylum Chordata; class Mammalia; order Rodentia; family Cricetidae; genus Cricetulus; species Cricetulus griseus. Next base: position 41,341,362 of record NC_048598.1, read on the forward strand.
CAAATAGTTACTCTCCATTTGTAGTTGTTCTTTTTAGAATTGTCCACTCACTTTTATTTTAAAATATTTTTAAAGACTTTTATTTATTTTATGTAAATTATATTTGCTTGCATGCACATGTGCTTGGTACCCATGGAAGTCAGAAGAAGATAGGCCTGGATAGACTGGAGTTACAGAGGGTTATGAGCTACCATGTGGGAGCTGGGAATCATATCTGGGTCTTCTGGAAGAGCAATTGGTGTGCTTAACTGCTGAACCATCTCTTTAGGCCCCATTAGCTCATTTACTGATTTTATAATTTGGATTTTGGTGCTTAGGTTTTGCAGATCCTTTCACATCTAGATATTAACCTCCTTATCTGATGTATAGCCACCAATCTTTTTCTCCAGTCTGTAGATCATCTCTTCTGATTGGTTCCTTTGCTGTGAAGGTTTTTAACTTTTCTGTGATACCTTTAGTCAGTTCTTGAGATTATTTCCTGTGGTATTGGTATCCTTTCAGAAAGTTCTCAGCTGTGCCTGTGCTATATTTTTCTTTGGTAGTGTCAGTTTTACTTCTTATATTAAAGTTTTTCATTCATTCGTTATTGAATTCCCTTTTATGAAGGATGGGAGGTGTAGACCTAGTTTCATTCTTCTACATTTGGATATCCAGTTTCCCTAAAGCATTTGTCAAAAAGGCTGTGTTTCAATATATGTTTTTGACACTTTTGCCAAAATTTGCCAGAAGCTATTTAGGTTTAATATGAAACCTTTATTCTATTCTGGTCTAGTCTAGTCTAGTCTAGTCTAGTCTATTCATCTGTATTCTGTTTTTTTGAGTCTGAACCTTGTTGTTTTTGTTACTATGGCTCTGTAGTAAAATTTAAGATCAAGTGTTATGATAGCTTAGACATTGTTCTCTGCTTTGGATTATTTGTTATATTTTGGGTCTTTTGTGCTTCCAAGTGAATTTCAGTGCTGTTTTCTAGTTCTGTGATTAGTTTCATTAGGATTCTGATGTGGTTACTTTGGATATGTGGACTGCTTTCAGCAATATAGCCATTTTCATAATATTAATTCTTCCAAGTCCATGAGCATCAGAAGTTTTCTCACTGTATAATGTCATCATTGATTTCTGTTTTGAATGTCTTAGGATTTTGGTTATAGAGGTCTTGTCCTCCTTGGTTAGATTTATTCCTTGATATTTTAGTTGTAAGCTATTATGGGTGGCATTGTTCACTAATTTCTTTCTCAATGTTTTTGTCACTTATATACAGAAGGGTACTGATTTTTCTATGTATATTTTATATCCTACTACTTTGTTGAAAATGCTTATCTGTTAACAGTTTTCTGGTGGCATCTTTAGAGTCCATTAAGTATAAGCTCATGCCATCTGCCAATAAGGACAAACTTACTCTCCTTTCTTTTCTCTAATCTTTTTATTTGTCTGTAAGTCTTTGAACACTGTATTAAATGAGAGTGGGGAGGGTATGTGCCTTTGTTTCATTTCAGATTTTAAAGGAAATGCTCTCAGTCTTTCCCTATTTAGACTAATATTGGTGATAGGTTTCTGTAGTGTGTATATCTGTTACAGTCATTATGCTATTAAAAGGGTATATAGTATTATATAATATACAACTGTTATGTATTTGTCTATTCTTATATGGAATAAATAGTCTCTTTCTGTTCCTTATTTTCTTTGGAAATACTTTATCATAAAGCGATGTTGAATTATACTAATATGCCTTTTCTGAGTTTTGAGATGATCATGTGACTTCTATCCGTAAGCCCATGTATATTTTGTATTGTGTTATTGATTTGTTGGACTAACCTTGTGTCTCTGAGATAAAGACAACTTAATCATGATGTATAATCTTGTTAATGTGCTCTTGGATTTCTAAGTGTTTTGTTAAGAATTTTAACATTTATGTTCTTTCATGGAAATGGAACCTAGTCTCCCTCCCTGTTTCCCTCCCTCCTTCCCTCCATCCCATCTTCCTTCTCTCCCTCCATTTTTCTTTGTTGTGTTCTTATCTGGTTTTACATCAGGGAAATATTAGCTTCATTGAACGAGTCTGGCAATATCTCCTCCCTTTCTATTTGGCCAAACATTTGAGAAGCATTGTTGTTAGCTCTTCCTTAAAGTTTTGGAAGAATTCTGGAGTGAATTTTCCATATCCTGCACTAGTCTTTGCCTAGGGCCTTTTTTATTACTGCTTTTTTGACTTAATTTTGGTAACTCATATGTCCTTAGAAATTTAGTGATTATTCTTGTAGATTTTGCTTTATTTAAGTAGAAGTTGATCTAGCTACTAAGTCAACACATTTGAAGGTTGCTGTGATAATATGAATAAGAATGGCCCCTCTAGGCTCATATATTTGAATACTTGGTCCCCAGCTGGTAGGATTGTTTGGGGGCAGATTAGGAGGTGTGACCTTTTTGGAGAATGTATGTCACTGGGAGTAGGTTTTGAGCTTTCAATGGGACTTATGCCATTCCCAGTTTGCTCTCTGCCTTTTGCTTTCAAATAAGATGTAAACTCTAAGCTATTCCTGCCACCATGCTTTTGCTCCACTATCATGGACTCTTACCCTCTTAAGCTGTAAACCCATTTAAATGCTCTCTTTCATAAGTTTCCTATGTTGTGGTATTTTGCCATAGTAATGGAAAACAACTAAGACAGTAGCTTATTATTGGGAAGATCATCAGCCAATTTGAGTCAAAATGAATTCTGTGTTCTTCTTCCTTGTTAGGTTTCCAATCTGCCTCAGGCCTTGAATTAGGTGACTCTCAGGGTCTATAGAAGTCTCTATATTCTATTATCACTTTTATTTTCCCTTACTGATTTTCAAAAATCTCTTTATTGCTGGAAAATATTAGGTTGATTTCTTACCAATAACTTCCATATTACTTTATTCTTTATATAAAACCTCCCATTCATTGTCTCTGGCATTGTTTAAAAGAACATATTTTCATAACTGTCTTGGAATCCTTCCTATTCTTCAGTATTTTTCCACATAAAAATGTATATAGATAACAAGATCCTTTTGAATCTTTATGGGAAACTAGAACAGAATGTCCTATTTTAGTCTTTCTATTTGTTTCTTGCATTAGGTAAGTTTTAAAGGTTTGTTGTTCTCTGTAACAATTAAACCTGGGAAGACAAAGGTTCAGGCCTTCCCACTTTAAAGCTATTTTTTGATAAGTAATTTAATCTTTTATAAGTGAGGGATTTACCAAATGTGAAATTTAAAAGGCTGGTTCTTTTTTATATGTTTTCATGTGTTTGATTGTCTGTGTTTTGAGATTATTTCTTATATAATCAGCATTTACTTTTATTTATTTAAGCAATTGAAAGGAGAAAATAGTTTTGTCTAACTGATAATATAGATAACCAAAATAGCTTTCAAATGTGTTGACTTAGTAGCTATTTCAATTTCTATTTAAATAAAACAAAATACAGAAGGAATCAAGAAACTCCTAAAGACATATGACTATCAAAATTAAGTCAAGAAGCAGTAATAAAAAACCTCTAGACAAAGACTAGCCCAGGATGTGGCAAATTCACTACAGAATCCTACTAAAACATTAAGGAAGAGCTAGCACTAATACTTCTCAAATGTTTGAAAGACTGGAAGAGATACTGCCAGACCCATTCTATGAAGCTAAAATATAGCTACAAATTTTTCCCTTGTAAGACTTTTAAAAAAGCACACAACTTTTTAAGTTAATTCCGACAAGATCTGAGAAGTCATAGTTGAAACCGTAGTGTCCAATTCCATGAGTCTCAGAGTTGATTTTGTCAACTTATCAGGGTCTATATGTACTTAGGGGGTAAAGATGTGGGAATGCCTTTGAATGAGTTTCTAGATTAAATTAAGTGAGATGGGAAAATACTCCTTAAGGATCGCAACACTAATCCATGCCTGGTGGTCCTAGACCAAATAAGAAGAAAAAAGGAACACTAGAATGCCTCTCTCTGTATATAGTTGGGCTACAGATTTTTTGGAGTTAATCTTGTATCCTGCCACTTTGCTGAATGTGTTTATCAGCTGTAGGAGTTCCCTGGTTGAGTTTCTCGGGTCACTTATGTAGACTATCATATCATCTGCAAATAGTGAAAGTTTGGCTTCTTCCTTTCCAATTTGTATTCCCTTGATCTCCTTTTGTTGTCTGATTGCTCTAGCTATAACTTCAAGGACAATATTGAAGAGGTATGAAGAGAGTGGACAGCCTTGTCTTGTCCCCAATTTTAGAGGAATTGCATTGAGTTTCTCTCCATTTAATTTAATGTTGGCCGTCAGCTTGCTGTATATTGCTTTTATTATGTTAAGGTACGTTCCTGTTATCCCTGATCTCTCCAAGATCTTTATCATGAAGGGGTGTTGGATTTTGTCAAAGGCTTTTCCGGCATCTGGTGAGATGATCATGTGTTTTTTTTTTCCTCAGTCTGTTTACATGGTGGATTACATTGATGGATTTTCATATGTTGAATCATCCTTGCATCCCTGGGATGGAGCCTACTTGATCATGGTGGATGATTTCTGTGATATGTTCTTGAATTCGATTTGCCAGTATTTTATTGAGTATTTTTGCATCAATGTTCATGCGGGATATTGGTCTGAAGTTCTCTTTCTTAGTTGTATCTTTGTGTGACTTGAGTTTGGCAATGACCCTTCTGCTTCTATTGTGTGGAATACTTTGAGGAGAACTGGTGTTAGCTGTTCCTTGAATTTCTGGTAGAATTCTGCACTGAAACCATCTGGTCCTGGGCTTTTTTTGGTTGGGAGACTTTTGATGACTGCTTCTGTTTCATTAGGGGTTATTAGTCTATTTATACAGATGATACATTTGTGGAGAAAGAAATCAGAGAAACATCACCCTTTACAATTGCCACAAACAACATAAAATACCTTGGGGTAATGCTAACCAAAAAGTGAAAGACCTGTACCACAAGAATTTTGAGTCTCTAAAGAAAGAAATTAAAGAAGATACTAGAAAATGGAAGGATCTCCCATGTTTTTGGGTAGGTAGGATCAACATAGTAAAAATGGCAATCTTGCCAAAAGCAATCTACAGATTCAATGCAATCCCCATCAAAATCCCAACACAATTCTTCACAGACCTTGAAAGAACAATTCTCAACTTTATATGGAAAAACAAAAGACCTAGGATAGCCCAAAACAACCCTGTACAATAAAGGAGCTTCTGGAAGCATCACCATCCCTGACTTCGAGCTCTATTACAGAGCTATAGTCCTGAAAACAGCTTGGTATTGGCACAAAAATAGACAGGTAGACCAATGGAATAGAGTTGAAAACCCTGATATTAACCCACACACCTACAAACACTTGATTTTTGATTAAGAAGCTAAATTTATATAATGGAATAATGAAAGCATCTTCAACAAATGGTGCTGGCATAACTGGATGCTGGAATGTAGAAGAGTACAATGTATATCACCATGTATAAAACTTAAGTCCAAATTGATCAAAGACCTCAACATCAATCCAGCCACACTGAACATATTAGAAAACAAAGTAGGAAATACCCTTGAATTAATTAGAACAGGAGACGGCTTCCTGAACATTACACCAGTAGCACATACATTGAGATCAATAATTGATAAATGGGAACACCTGAAACTGAGAAGCTTCTATAAGGCTAAGGACACAGTAAGACAAAATGGCAGCCCATAGACTGGGAAAAGATATTCACCAACCCCACATCTGACAGAGGGCTGATCTCTAAAACATACAAAGAACTCAAAACACCAAACAATCCAATTAAAAAGAGGGGTACAGAACTAAATAGACAGTTCTCAATAGAGGAATCTAAAATGGCTGAAAGACATGTAAGAAAGTGCTCAACATCCTTAGGCATCAGGGAAATGCAACTCAAAACAACTCTGAGATACCATCTTGCTCCTGTCAGAATGGACAAAATCAAAAACACAAATGATAGTTTATCCTGGAGAGGATGTGGAGAAAGGGGAACACTCCTCCACTGTTGGTGGGAGTGCCAACTTGTACAGCCACTTTGGAAATGAGTGTGGTGATTCATCAGGAAAATGGGAATCAGTCTACTACAAGAACCAGCAATCCAACTCTTAGGCATATACCCAAAAGAAGCACATTCATACAACAAGGACATCTATTCAACTATGTTCATAGCAGCACTATTTGTAATAGCCAGAACCTGGAAGCAACCTAGATGTCCCTCAACTGAAGAATGAATAGAGAAGATGTGGTACATTTACACAATGGAGTACTATTCAGCAGAAAAAAAAAAAACCAATGGAATCTTGAAATTTGCAGGAAAATGAATGGAACTAGAAGAAACCATTATGAGTGAGGTAACCCAATCACAAAAAGACAAATGTGGTATGTACTCACTCATATGTGGATTTTAGACATAGAGCAAAGGATTACCAGCCTGCAATCCACACTGCTAGAGAAGGTAGTAAGCAAGGAGGACCCAAAGAGAGACATACATGGTCCCCTGGAGAAGGGAAAAGGGACAAGATCTCTTAAGCAAATTGGGAGCAAGGGAGGAGGGGCCTAGGCCCTATGCCAAAGGATATGATAGACTCTGATGACCCCCTATGGAAGGCCTCACCCTCCCTGGGGAGCAGAAAGGATATGAGATAGGTAGGGTTTTAGTTGTGTGTGGGGGGGGTGGTAGGGGAGGGAGTGGGAACTGGGATTGACATGTAAAACAATCTTGTTTCTAATTCAAATTAAAAAAATGGAAAAAAAGAATGCCTTTCTCTTCTTTCTTAATACATATAAAATGTGATAAGCTGCCTCAGGCACCCACTGCCATGACTTTTCAGCTTCAGACTGTGAGCAGAAATAAACCCTTATTCTCTAAAAGTGCTTTTGATGGGAATTTTGTCAGAGCAATGAGAAAATTAATGTAAGTGAATATAATTTTAGGAAATTAAAATATGTATGCTTTCAGTTGATGTTGTACCACAATTAACACTGCCAGAATACTTGATTTTTGTTTGTTTGGTTTTTGTTTTTTGAGACAGGGTTTCTCTGCATTGCTTTGGAGGTTGTCCTGGAACTTGCTCTGTAGACCAGGCTGGCCTGGACCTCACAGAGATCTTCCTTCCTCTGCCTCCCAAGTACTAGGATTAAAGGCATGAGCCACCAAATCCCAGCTAGAATACTTTCATATGGACAGAATATTCAATTTTATGTGAATGAGGAGAACTACAGTTTAATAAGAAATTGCTTTAATCTCAATTTTGGATATTTGTATTCTTAGAGTATAACAAGGTATTAGGCAAATCAAGTTTTCACCTGTGTTTATAGAATATGATAGTTCACTAGACTGTCATTTTAACTTTCACAGTCCAGTGTTTCTATTCCTAATAGGATTCATATTCCTAAAATTTATATTCTCTGCCTAATTTTGATTAAACCAAAATAAAAATTATGATGAGCTAATTAATAAGCTAGATTAAAAATCTTGATATAGCAGGTGTTATTCAATGAGAAGACTTAAGTGAAGTGGTCAAAGATTATACAAATAACAACTTAAGCGACTATTTTGACTGATTCATGTTTTACCTGTGAGACTCAAGCTTTATATGTGACATAGTCAGTGCTGCTGCATCTCCAGGTCCTGGCTGGACATGGAGTATTAGTAGGCAATCACTCCTAGTCAATGGATGGCTTCTTGCATTTAAAATGACATTGCGAAAATCCCTTTGAATGGGATCATAGACTCATTAATAATCTGCTTGATGTTTGTGGTTTTGTTCTAGTCAATAAGAGGACATATTCTACAGGTCATCCTTCTAGGGCAGTGGTTCTCAATCTGTAGGTGGCAAATTAATTTCTTGTAAATATATGAACATAGGGAAAACACTGCTCTGCTCCCCTCTGAGTAGTAATATTTACGTTTTCATGACTCTGTGATTTCCATTCTGAGGAACACAACTTGAAACCGAATTTTCAGTTTTTCTGATTAAGCCTTCTGTCTTCACATCCAGATTAGGAAACCATCCTTTGTAGTCGAAGATTATAAAATAGAGCTGACTAACATTTAAAAAGAAAATAAAGGCAGGCTTAGGAAATCATCAACCACAAAAAATGTATGGGGTTTTCCCCAATATCACATCATGTTGACTTAATTGGTGCTCAGAGTTCAAGGAGTTGATGTGTGAGGTCACGCCATGAAGTAATGGTTTATTATGAATTTGCCTGCAAGAGTACACAGGTTAGAAGTTATACAAAGGATTCTGGATTTTTTTTTTTGAAGAATGATGATGGCATCTGGCTTTAATACTTGAAAATGCTAGTTAGTCATCTGTATGTGTGGTTTATCACGATGGTGGAACTGATATGGTGGTACAGGAAGTGTGTGTGTAAACATGTTTTATTGCCCTACATTTACTTGTATGCTCAAGAAAGTACCATCTGTCTTTTCCTTGCTGAATATATACTCCCTACTGTGGTTTTGGATTGAAAAGTTTTGGCTTACACAATATTCTGGTGGAGAAAGGAAGTCCCAGATGGTATTTTTATAGGCCAAACCCTTGGGAAGTGATATGTAAAAAAAAAACTATGAGCTCTTAAGTTTGGGGATATAGCTCGGTTGGGAGGGTACTTGCATTTGATACCCAGAACAGCATAAAGCCTGACAAAGTAGCACATCCTAGCACTTGAGATATGGATCAGAGACAAAAGGATCAGAAGTTCATGGTCACCATTGACTATCACAACTTTTTGATGATAGCCTAGGCTACATAAGACTTTGTTCCAAGCAAAAGAAAATACAAAATACCCCCAACTTAAAAAAAAACAAAAACCTTTGAGGTCTAAGAAAGGGAAATCAAAGTCTAGACTAGAACCCCTCAGTAACATGTAGGGGTAAGAAACTCATTAAAATGTGAGAGAGACAGATGAATTTTATTGTGACAGTATTGTGTCCATATTGTGGATTCTAATTGGGTGTGGTGATATATGCCTTTAATCTTAACTCTTGGGAGGAAGAGGCAAGAGTTCAAGGCCTACATGACCTATGAGATCTTATTTCAAAACAACAAAAAGAAATTAAGGAAAACAAACATAAAAGAGAACACACTTGGCAAGTTTTGACGATATATCAAAGGATACCAATAATTATCTAAAAAATAATTCTCTCATTTCCAAATACCTATTTATCTGAGTCTACTCCTACAATGAATTACAATGGATTGAATGAAGAAACACATTTGATAATCCAGCTGTCTTCTGTGAAGCCGGACATCAAATTGGCACAATGTAGAAACAGTGTCTCGCTTCTTACTAAGCCTTTCTTCCTTAGGGACTAGTAAATAAATATTGTAATTTTAATAAAACATGGTACTTATGTCAACATGCTGAATTTATTATTTTTATTTTAAATGAAATATAATATATGTACTTTAAATTCTTGTATAGGTTTCTTACATAGTAAATGTGTGTGTTTGGTTTGTGGATGAAGAGATATACAATAAAGATACAGCATAAGTCATTGTGAAAGTTGTTACTTGTTTTATTTTTGTAGTACTAGGCATAGTCTCATCCAAGCTCACATCTCCCCACCGAATTACACTTCCAGCCCCATGTTAGTAATGTTTCCAACACCTTATTTTTCTTTAAAATATTGTTTATTAATTTACAAATTAAATTTGTAAATTTAATTACATCTCTATGTATCTATATGTTCATGTGTCATTCTACTTTATTGTCATTTCTCACCTCAGTCCCTATTTCAAATGACATGTTTTCCATCCCCCTCTGTTTCTCTCTTTCCTTAAAATTTCTTCCTTCTCTTTCATGATTACTTCTAGTCTCAGGATCTAGAACCACAAATGTATAAATACACTTTCACAAGTAATTAAACTTAGGTTCTGCATATGAGAGAAAGTAATTGTGTTTGTTTTTCAGAATCTTATTTCACTTAACATAATAATTCTAGTTACACCTATTTTCCTGCAAATGTCATATTTTATTTTTCTTGATGGCTGCATACAGTTCCATGGTGTAGAAGAAGCACTACATTTTCTTCTATTCTCTTTGGAAAGTTTAAAGTTTAAATTCTTTCTTTTATTTTTGAGATTATAATATAATTACATCATTTTCCCTTTCCTCCCTCCAGAGAGTGTTATAGTCCCATTCCTTGCTCTTTTTCAGATTCATGGCCTCTTTTCCCCTTAATTGTTGCTACATACATATATGCATGTTTCTAAGTTAAGATATTTTCATTTATTCCTTGACAATTTTATGTAGAGTGGAAAGCTAAAGATGCATTTTCCTTCATTTCCATGTAGAAATTCAAGTTTTCAATGCCATCTTTTAAAAAGACTATATCCTAATGTTTCTGACAGTTTTGTAAAAATGTGATGACTATGCATGTTTGTTTCTGAATCCTTCATTCTTTACATTTTTCTGTGTCTGTGTTTATGTCAGATCCATGCTGGATTTGTTCCTGTCACTCTGTAGTGTAATTTGAGTTCAGGTATTGTGATATCCTAGTATTTCTCTCTTTCCTAAGGCTTTTCAGAGCCTTTTACTTCCATATGAATTTTAGTTTTTGTCTAGTTCTGTGAAGAATGCCATTTGGATTTTTGATGGGGATTACAGTGAATCTGTAGACTGCTTTTGGTAATATAGCCATTTTCACAATACTAATTCTTCCAGTCTATGAGCACAGGAGATATTTCTGTTTTCTAATCTCTTCCATTTCTGGAAGAGTTGGTTGTTGAGGAATAGAATATTTGTTTAACTATGTAAAGACATGTTGCATTTGTTTGTGTTGCAGAATAGTTAACTATGTAAAGATGTGTTGCATTTGTTTATGTGAAGATGTGTTGCTGCTTTATCTTGCCTTCCCAAGGCACCTGATTTGATCTAACAAAATTCTTAACAGCCAATAACTAGGCAGAGGAGGGATAGGCAGGTCTGGCAGTCAGAGGTAAAAGGGGAGCCAGTCAGCTGGACCAGCTGTACATGGAGGAAACAGCAAAGCAGGTTGGATAGTATAGATGAGGTAAATGAGCCTCAGGCAGCACACAGATTAATAGAAATGGGATAATTTAAGTTAAAAAAGAGATAACTAGAAACAAGCGTAAGCTAAGGTAAAGCATTCATAATAACGATTCTTGTGTCACGATTTGGGGGCTGGCAGTTCAAGAAATCCTGGTACAGGTGTTAGTTACATTTTTATAGAAGTCTTTCACCTCCTTGAATAGATTTATTTTTAGTTATTTTTTCTCTGAAATCATTATGAATGTTTTCCATACTAATTTATTTCTCTGCTGGAAGAAGCAAGAGTAAACAGCAAAGCTAAAGAAGATGGGGAGTAAGAATATTATGGGAAAGTAAAGAATATAGGAAAAGAGAAATAATTAGAAAAAAGAAAAAAAATCCCAGATTTTCCAATAGTGAAAAACTGCAGTAATGTAAGAAGGAGAATAAAAAGTAATACTGTAAGAACATTAAAATGTTGATATCTTGGATAAAGAAGGAAACACAATGACAAAAGAGAAAAAAGAAAATAAGAAAAGTGACCAGAACAGAAGAAAGAAAGAAGAAAAAAGGTTACATTGGAGTAGCTGCTTCCTGAGTTTTCAAAAATTCGAGACTAGGGGCTGGAGAGATGGCTGAGTTTATCAAAGCACTTGTTGGCCTTGCAGAGGACCCTGGGACATACTTGTTGGCTCACAAACATCCATGACTGCATCTCCTTTTCCTGGCCCCTCTGGGCACCAGATGCTCATGTGGTGCACATGCATACATGCAGGCAAAATAGTCATTCATATAAAATAAAATAGATCTTTAAAATGCTTTAAAATTGGAGAATATTAATTATATGTATGGAAAGGAGAGGTCAGTTTAACTCATGGTCTCTTCTTTCCAATTGTTTATGCTATTCCTGTGATGTACTGGGCAAGTGTCTAATATTTTCCAGAACAGTCTTGACAATGCATATTAGAGGTCAGCCTCTGCTGGCCACACTTGGTTGTGCCTTCTCTAGTTTAGCAGATTTCTGTCTCATTTTCCTGAGAGTCCCTTGCATTCTGCTTGAGTAGCTGTTGCAGCTCAGGGATGTCTCCCGAGTATGTTGGGCATGTGGGGAGCTACTGACATCAGTACAGGCACATACCCATACTTTAAAGGCCTCCTCAGTATTAATCATGCAACCGGAGGGATATAGCTCTGGGTACCAGATGTTCCCTTGGAACTTCAGAGTTCTCAGGCTCTACAGCAGTGGAAGACAGGTGACTCCAGAATATGATCCCCTGGCTGACCGCAGGTTCAAAGCCATCAAATTCTGAGTAATTCTCAGTTAATGAGATCTGTTTCCAACCACGGAGGACAGGACTCCCTCTTCTTAGGCATACTCCAGCCTGTTCTACCCTCCCACTGCGTGTACTCTTAGTCCCATCAACATCTGCGCTACTGTTCCCCACAACAGCCTCTCTGAGCCTTCCTTTCCCAGAAGTTGTGGCCTGCCAAACTATAGTTCCCTGACCTATGGTTATTTACAATTCTCAGGCCCATGGGTAGGTGTTTAGTAATGGTATCTCTTTAAAGATGGTGTCTGGCCTCTGTCCTCTGAGTCATGGTGTGACAAAATGGGATTCTTTCCACCGTGGTGCATCTGTAGAAGAATCAATGCATTTCAAAGCCCTCGACTAGCTTTGAACATCACAAGGGCTGTAGCTTGTCCCCAGGGCAGGCCTGCCTGGCTTTTCTTGGGCTTACCTCATGGAAGAGGCTTCTGAGTCCTCTTTCCCTTAGGAACCTAAGGCTGAGGCTGCGTCTTGCTGGCTTCTCTGCTTGGTCCTGTGCCTTGTCTCTGCTTTCCCCCACTGTCTCTTCATCTCCCTTATGGGGTTCTGAAGCTTTAGTCTAAAAACAAACAAGCTGCAATGGTCTTTCAAAATCATTAGGCTGCTGCAGTTCCCTGTTTACTATGTTGCAATGACATCATGTTGATGGGGGATGGAGGAAGGGACAGGGACACTTTTGTAGTCTATAGAATTTGGTCATATGTGTGTGGGTCCATGTGTATACATGCATATGTATTAATATTGGTCCTCAGGAGCAGCCCCACACTGTTTTTTGTTTGTGAGGGGCAGATTCTGTTACTGGAACCTGGGTCTTGCCAATTACAGGCTGGCTGGGGAGTGAGCTGCAGAGATCCACCTGTCTCTGCTGTCCCAGTGCAAGTATTATAAGTGTGCACCAATGTGTCTCTTTTTTTAAAAAAATTGAGCTGTTGATCAAATGATGGGGCAAGTGCTTCTGTGTATGTGTTTGTCTTATTGGATGATAAATAAACTACTGTTCGGCCAATGAGGCAGCAAGTTAGGTGGGACTAGGAGTCAAGGAGGATTCTGGGAAATTTAGTAAAGAAGTGGTGATCGAGGCAGGAAGTGGCATAGCAGGGAGACTCATTTATAAGCAAGGTCAAGAAGGATGTCATCCCCTTTTCTCTTGTTCTTCCTCTTGCTCTCTACTCAGGAGTCACCATGTGATCATCTGGCAGGAGAGGGCACCAGCGGAAGACGTCCTGGATAAGATAAGTCTTATAAAATATATAGATTTATGATAATTAAGACTGAGCTAGCAGATAAGAAATCCTAGTCATTGGCTAAGCAGCATTTGTACCTAATATATGTGTGTGGGACCGAATATCGGGTGCCAGGCTCTGGCTGTCAATAGCGATGGCACCAGGAAACTCCAGCCCACTATTGTATTGTTAATGTCAGCAGGGCTACTTTTGTTTACCATAGCCTCATCCATATGTGCCTAAGCATCTGAATAGGCCCTCATCTGGGCGGAGGGCTGGAGGTATGTGAGTAATGTATGAGGACAGAAGGTTAGGAGCGAGGAGTGAAGCAGCCAGGGCAGTGAGAAGACAAAGAGAGAAATGGTTGCCTCGTTGTATTAGCAGGATGGTTAAGAGACACCAAAAAAGATGGCTAATAAACGAATGACTCTAGTTACACAACATGGAACTGAGAGCTCTCTGAAGATGACAAGATGCCTGTGTTTGGTCTTTATCGCCGTTGGGTTCCTAGAAGCTTCCAGGTCCACACACCCCCACTCAGGCCGAACCTCATGGCTGTCATGGGTTAAAGCTGAGACAAGTCGGGTCACGACATATAGGTCTCTGTGTGTTACTTGGGACCTTAACATGTTGGTGGACAGAACTCGAGCAGCCTGGCAGAAGGCACCCACATGGCAGCAGGGCTCAGGTGGTTGCAGTGGCAAAACTTATTGTTACAATCAAACTCAGGCCATTATGTTTGTATGGCAAGTACTCCCACCAACTGAACTATTGTCCCGGTCTGATATTCTATGAAGGCACATTTTTACTCTATTGTGGAAAGGAATCTGAATATGCACTTTAAAACATACTCAATTGTCAGTCTGCTTGTTCTGAGTTAACTCTCTGGCCCTGGGACAGAGAGTGGTACTTGGGCTGATACTAATGGACTCTGCCAAAAATCAAGAGTGTATGAATCCAGCTATGTAGAGAGACAATGATGGGAATTTCAGGAGATGAGAAAGGCATTGACCCCATGAAGCTCTGGGAAGGGGCTGACCACCTCACCAGTGGAGCAGCACTGGAGTCTGGGGTGCCTGGAAGGCTGGAGGTGAGGCACACTATAGTTCTTTCTGCCACTTTTTCTGATCCTCATTTTTGGAATAAAGTACAAGCTAAAGAGAATTCCTGTCCCCGGTCAGGTGTATTCATGGAGATGGCCTTCAATACTGTCAGGGTTCTAGTTACACCAGCACCCTTCAAGGAATATCCAGGCTTCTCTGCACTATGTTCTCTGAGTTCTGTTCTACCATTAGACTATGTTCCCACCGTGCTCCAGTTACAGCAGGCTTTTGCTTCCTTTTTCCATGCGTCACCACAACCAGCTGTCGTTGAAAGTTTGCTCTTTAGACTTCCCACCAGTGTTTCCTTCCTTATTTTTAAAGTTGGCTCCAATTTAGTTTCATAATTTCCAAACAAGTGTGTACTGCTTGAGAAAAAAAAACAAAAAACAAAGCCCAACGACTCTATTTCTTGTATTTCTAAATGCTGGAGTCAGAAAGGTTCAGATGAAGTACTTCTTGGTAGAAATAAAGATATATTTTTTGTTTTGTTTTGTTTTGCTTTGTTTTTAGTTTTTCTTGAGACCTTGTCTTGCTCCATAACTTGGGCTGGCCTTGAATTTGTGGCAATATGGTGCCTCAGCCTCTCAAGTGCTAAGATTGTAGGTGTGAGCCACTATGTCCAACTGATACACTCATGAAAAAGAGATAATAATTAGTAGTTAGTATGAGAAGAGGGAAACTATTGGAAGGCATAGAAAAGAACACAGCATGCTTCCCAGAAGACAAGTGGACAGAAATGGATCTTGGAGTGCTCATGGAGGCTGTATGGAAGGTACAGGTGAAATATGACAAGCAGTTATCAGGAACCAGGTGTTCTAAGAGTTTTACCTAGAATTTGATAATTACTGATTTGTATATTATAAAATGTATTCCTTAGAGCATTGGGATTAATGGCAGAGTTCCAGTTAGGCTATAAAAGGATGGGATAGAAGAAATAAAACCCATCCCCAAACCAGTATTTGTAGAACTTAATAAATAGAATTCATTGGCAGGACCTGAGTGGTTGTAGTGGTACTTGTCTATAACATGAGTTCTAATAGGTCTTAATAACAAAAGCCCAAAGTCAAATAGAGGGGAAAATGCTGGGAGATCAGAGAGAAGAAGAAGCAAGCCAAAGCCACCTTTACCTCACTAGCTTCCCAGTGGAAAAGACATCGAGTTTTCATTTTCTTCCTTCTATATCCTTTTCTCTGCCCAGCCCTTTCACTTCCTGGATATCTGTACAGACCTCCAGACCACTTAGCGAGTGGCAAGCTCCATCTTCTGATTTTCAGACACACTTTATTTGTACAAACAAGATATCACCATACTTGTCTTTAATCCTAGCACTGGGGAGGCAGAAGTAGGTGGAACTCAATGAGTTTGAGGCAGCCTGATCTACATATGGAGTTCCAGCACAGCTAGGGCTAAATAATATGGCCCTAACTCAAAAAAAAAAAAAAGAAAGAAAGAAAAAGAAAAAGAAAGAAAAAAGGCACTACCAACAACAACAACTCTCCCCCCAAAACAAACAAACAAACAAAAAACCAACTCAGTGAAATTGAAAGGAATGGAGAGAGAAGTTGCAAGCAGACTCTGCATTTCTGAATTGAACATCTGGGGGTGCCATTTGACAAAGATAATAGGTACAGAGGACAAGAGCATCCTTGGAGCCACACGGCAAGTTCAGATTGGCACTCTACAAACAGTTCTCAGCTTGAACTCAAAGTTCAGATGTAAAGAAGGAGGATAATTGGTGTGGTGCCTTGAACGGGAATAGATAATCAAGGAAAACATATGGCTCCTGACCTAAAAAGAGGGGTTGGGCTAAGGCAGAGCACCAAAATTTAAAGGAGAAGTTTTTAAACATTTAGAAAAAAAAGAATTGGAGGTGGAAGAGATACTAGAGTGTAGAAGCCCTGATGAGGCTTCAAGAAGGAAGTGGGGAGGAGAGTGGGAAGACACACTGTGGGGGATTCAGGCACAGTGTCCCGAGTCTTTCCACTGGATTGGGAAAGTCATTGACCATTAGTAACATAGCTAAAAACATTTGATCAAATGTGGATTGAGAAGATGATGCAATTGACTAAAGCAAGGCATGAGAGATGGACACTGGATCATAAAGGTTGTTTTAAAGGAAAAAATAACAGGTTGATTGGAAGCTGAAAGTGAGCTAGGGAGCAAGTTTCTCTACCTGGTTTTTGTTTCTGTCTCTCAATTTCACAGTGGAAGAGATTCCAGCATGTTTGAATGCTAAGGGGGAAAGCTCATGAAGCGGGCTGTGGTGGATCATGCTTGGGATCCCAACACACTGAGGAGGCTGGGGCAGAGGGATGTGTTCAAGTTTGAAGCCAGTCTGGGCTACACAATGCTGCAAGTGAGTCTGGGCTACACATTGAGAGCTGTTCCAAAAACACAAACAAGATCCAAACCAAACTAAAATAAAATAAAAAAATGTATTCTGTCTGTCTGTCTGTCTGTCTGTCCGTCCGTCTGTCCGTCCGTCCGTCCGTCCGTCCGTCCGTCCGTCCGTCTGCCTGCCTGTCAGTCAGTCTGTCTGTCTATCTATCTATCTGTTAAAAGTAATATGCTTTTCTAAGACTGATGAAATTATTGATAAGAATTGAGCAAGATTCATTTAAATGACACCTATCTGTAGGAATCCAATCTAAATAGTGAAGTTCAGATAAGCACAGGTGTCACCAAGCTTGATAACCTACCCAATCCTTATGACCCACACAGTGGGAGACAACCAACTCCTAAGTCTCTGACGTCTATAAGTGCATACACAAACACATGCATGCATTACATATGCAATAAATAACTAATAAAATACATGGGGAAAAAAGAAATTCAGATAAGCAAACAGACTTTTGCCAAGATAATAGGAAAGTGATGAAAATCTTTTCTTTGTTGTTGTTATTTTGAGACAGGGTTTCTCTGTGTAGCCCCAGCTATCCTGGAACTCGCTCTGTAGACCAAGCTGACCTCAAACTCAGAGATCTGCCTGCTTCTGAGTGCTGGGATCAAAGGCATGCACCACCAAGATGAATGACAACAAAGTATAATGACACACAATATGAAGATGCCATGATGAAATGCGTTGCTTGTAAAAATAAAAAGCATAAGCTGTGCGTGATGTCATATCTGTAATCCAGCACTTGGAAGGGAGAACCAGGCAGAATCTCTGCCTTCAAGGCCAACATGGCCTATATAGTTTCAGGCCAGCCAGGGCTATATAGTGAAACCTGTGTCAACAAACAAAACAAACAAGCCCCACCCCCAAATTTTAAAAATTTAAAAATAAATTTCTGATATACATATGAAGCACAATTTGAGTAAATTGGTGAAATCTGTCAGAAGGCATTTGATAAAATAATAAAAATATTGAGAAAATGCTTCAACATTTGGTGTGTTCTAGAAGAGGAGCATTTCCACTGTGACCCCACAGATAAGAAGGTCATTGACTAAATTAGTCTGCACACTTAAAGCCAAGTTGATGCTTGTTTCTTTGATGTTCATGTTGAGTTCATCCAACAAAGCACCATCAAGCGTATTGTTTGAAATCAGATCTAGAAATGTCTTGAGGTTCTATATGGTGAACTCTTGCCTTTGATGAGTCCCAGAAGCACTTCAGACAGTTGCATGATCCAGAAATATCTGTGATGCAGTTTGCAGTAAAAGGACTATCCCCAACAAGGTCAGCAATCCTATTCCCCAGTAGTGGTAAGTAGCCACTGTCTGCTTAAAAAAAAAATTAACATCCCCAAATGAGACATCTGTCTTGTCACTGGGAATATTCAGAAAAATGCAATGCTGGATTAGCTAGTGATTACTAAACAGCTATATCAAAATAATGTTTTAAATCATTATTACAATAAACAAGTGCTTGTGAAAGTTCTCTTTTAATAAATGCAGTGCAGACTTGGCTGACTTGCTTGTTCTGGTATGCTTATTAATACCAGATTTTCTTTTAATAGCCATTTTTTTCCTATTCACTTATTGTTGTAAACTAAAGCTGAATTTGGTGGCCCATATTTATAATAGCAGCCCTCGAGAAGTTGAAGCAAAAGGATCAGGAGTTCAAGGCCAGCCTGTCCTACATGAGACTTTGTCTCAGAAAAGTGTAAACTATATAGATATGTGAACACACACTTTTCAAAAATTTCATATCATCTGTGAGTACATATGAAGTATGTGTAGACAGAGATTTGTAGACCTACAAAGGGAATCATGTACATTACACATAGTATTACATATATAATATAACACATATAATATATATTAATGTATTACACATATATGTAAATGAAATTTGATTTTTCTATTTACTACTTAGAGCACAAATGTAGTTTCCTGTTTTGATTTTTGCTGCTTTTGGTGTTCACTGTGTTGCCCGGGCTGGCCTTAGGTTTGTAATCCTCCTACCTTAATCTCCCCAGTGTTAGCATCACAGGTGTGTGCCAACACCACACATGGCTACTTCCATGCTATTCTTAATGGACACATACTACTCAGTGGCACATATGTGCTAGCAATTTGTCAGTCTTCTAGATTGTCAAAATATCAATACACATCACATATACCCT
This sequence comes from Cricetulus griseus, assembly GCF_003668045.3. Taxonomy (NCBI): domain Eukaryota; kingdom Metazoa; phylum Chordata; class Mammalia; order Rodentia; family Cricetidae; genus Cricetulus; species Cricetulus griseus. Next base: position 41,360,572 of record NC_048598.1, read on the forward strand.
TAAAAGAACAGCTGGCCAAACTGAACTCTGAACTCTTAGGTGCTAGATCTTATTATGACTGTTGTTATGTTTTGTTATGATTCTTATGCATCCATTTCAGGTGAAAAAAAAAAAAACTAGCTACTAGGAAAACCAGGTGGCTTGATTAAGGTCATACAGACAGTGGGAGATTCAGAATTGGAACCTAGGAAGCAAGGACAGCATCTTCTAAGTTCCTTGTAGTGAGTGAAAAGTATTAAAAAGAGTAGGAAACTGCTTTTAATCTCAGCATTTAAAAGGTGAGACAGGGGGTTGCTGTCAGTTTGAGATCACCCCAGGGCTACATAGTGAGTCCAGGTTTGTCTGGACCACAGAGTCATATTTTGTTGAACCAGCCGACAACAGTGCAAGATAAAAGGGGCCCAAACTATACCGCAGAGTAGTGAGAGGAAAACATTACCTTAGCGGTGGGGTTGGAGCAGGAGTTTATTTGAACTGGTCCCTACTGTGCTGAGAGTGGAAGGGAGTGTGTGTGGGGGGTCTGCTGGTGCTCCAAGAAGAGCAGAGGGCAGACAGTGCGTGGGTGTTGTCAGGGTGTGGAGAAGATGAGAGGAAGTAGTTAGAAAAAGTTGGGGAAAGTTTTGCTGGGACTCATTAGAGACTGTGTCAGTAAGAAATAATAGAGGATTCCCAGCAGCAGGCAAGGCAGAATAAACCGGCTGGACCTGTGGTGGGCGTGGCCAGCATGACCCATCCCTCTGAGGGTAAGGAATAGCCAGGGCAAGCAGATCATCTTCCTAGCCAGCTATTCTGGGGGGAAAGGACCCCATAAAAGTAAAAATAAATATAAAATTAACTTCAGAGTTGTAGTTTCAAGTTTTCATACACATTTGCTGTCCAGGATTGAGCCTCTCACAGGCACACAACAGGTCGCTGCTGACCTGTGTTGGTACCCGGCGCAAGCCTGACAGCTTGGCAGTTGACACAGGCATTACAGAGCAATGCCCCTCCCAACATGCAAAGTGCGGCAGACACAGGGGTCCCCCTAAGAGGGAAGTGGTTACGTGATTGAAAGCGGCTCTGGACTTGCATGACACAGAATCCTTGCTGCAGAAAACTCCAAGTGCGTTTTTGCTTTCAAATGATGAATTACACATAGGATTTCACAACGATGGTCTCAGAAGACTTCCAATCAGACAATCTCCAATCCCTGTGACTTTGTCTCCAAAATCATGTTTGGACATTCTGAAAACCTGTCCCTAGAGACAAAGAGGAAGCTTGGCGTTATGAAAAGCCGGATTTTTATGAATAGATGTGAAAAACTGCACGCACATTTAATTTAAGAGTGAGACAATTGTCAGGCGCGTCTCATTTAAGAGGGTGGGAGCCCTTTTACAAAACATTTTGTCATGGGCCTAACTGATGATCCCTTGATTTATTGGTAATGGATTTGTTCCTGCTGTAATTCAAAATTAATATGTTATGACTAAGAGACACTGGCTCCACCACCCTTTCTGTTAAAAACAATCTAGCTTACTCCAATGTGAATAAAGCTTTAGACAGTTTGAGAGCAATGAAGATTTTAATTATTTTTGTGATAAAAACTGTCTACTCAATGCAAACGATGAATTCATTAACAGTTCTTTCTTTCTTTTAAATTAACGCATTTTATTCTTTGATAATTTCCATGGCCTTTTTTTTTTTTTTTTTCTGTTTTGAGATAGGCTATAGCCCAGGCTAGCCTGGAACTCATTATATAGTTTAAATTAACTTTGAACTCATGCTGGCCCTTATGCCTTAGCTTACAGAGTGCTGATGTTATAGGCACGAGCTACCTGCCTGTCTAAACAAACATTTTTAGTTGTGCTGTTTTGCTTTGTCTTTAAAACAGGGTCTTGTGTAGTCCTGACTGGCCTTGAACTCTCTATGGAGCCAAGATGGATGGCTGTGAAATTCCAATTCTCCCCCAATCCTGTCCCCAGAGCTAGGATTGCTGGCAGCATCATAGATAAGTTTTTATGCAGAGCTTAGGCTCAGACCTAGGCCTTTGTGACTATGGCTCAAGCACTCTGCTAACTGAACATATCTTAAATTCCTGATAGTTTTTGTTGTGTGTGTGTGTGGGGGGGCGCACAGGGGTGTGAAACAGAACAAGGTCTCTCACTATGTGTAGCCTGAAACTCACAGAGATCCACCTACCTTTGCCTCTCAAGCGCTGGGATTAGAGGCATATTCAAAGTCATGATAGCTTTTATACAGCATTATTTTTTATTTAAATCCCTAAAAAAGTAAATTAAAGCAAAACTAACCCAGGTGAGCAATAGAATCAATGTTCACAACCGTGGCACAGGCTCTTTCACACTTCAGGCACAGGTCCATTCCTCAGCTTTTTTTCAGTGTCTCAGAGGGAGGTGGCAGTCTAGTATTTTGGGAATCGGCTCTCCAGCTGGTCCCCGTCCTTTGAATCCTGCCTCTGCTGCTACTTACAGGCTATGTGATGGTAGGTGAGTTGCCTAGAGATCCAGTGATTAGAAAACGTGAACAGTAATTGACATTGTAGCATCAGTCTGTGTTAATTCAATGAGTCTGTGCCTGGAGAATATAGTGTACAGAAAATCATCAATACAATGTAATCCTCATTAGTATTTCTACAGAAGCCCTGTCTTATCCTCCATTACTGAATTCTCAGAGCCAATCAACCATGAATAAAAATGTTTAAAAACTGACTCTGTGCTGAACCTGTACAGTCTCCTTTACCCTGTCATATTTACCCAAACAATAGGATGTAGCCAGTCTGTAACCCAGTGATATCAAGGTTTAGAAGATGTATGGATTACAAAAAAAAAATAGTACACTACGTTCTAGTATGCACAGAAGCATCCATGGGTTTTAAGAGCTGAGGGAGTTCCTGGAACTGGTCTTCCAAGTGGGTGTAATTTTCTCAAAGTGATATGATGGCTGGCTTCCAGTATGTTCACTAGGCTCAATGTAGATCCAGGTTTACCTTTTCTGCATGTTTCTGGCTAGAGTGAGCTATACCATCCATTTTTGTGTAATAGTTGAAAGGGCATAGATGATGCAGCAATTATTCTGAAGCTCCCACAGTCGTCACATACATGCTGCCTCACATAATTTATGTGAGGCAATGGCTAGGCTTATAATCCCCCTTACCTTTCACCTGGATGTCTTATGGCTTTCCTGTCTCCATGGACAGGTGTGTTTGTTTGGCTCCATGGTGAAGCACTCTGGCTTCTCCAGGACAACCACATCAGTAAGGACAGAGGCCAATAAGAATTGACACAAGGCTCACTCCATCCTTGCAGGTGCCAGCTTGTGTGTATGGTTCCTGCTTAGTCCTGGTTTCCTTGACTTTTCTTCCCAACTCTCCCTCATTGGTTCTAAATTCTAACACAAAATGGAGACACCAGAATTAGGGATACTGGTTCTTTGGTAAGGTCAAGTCCTGAAAACCAAAACAAAACTCTTGACTGATACAGATCTCTAGCGGTCCTAATTCTCTGTTTGATGTAGCCCCAGTAATGAAAAGAGTTTCTCTTGGCAACAATGTTGTGATTAGGACAAATGAGGCAGGTGTGGTGGTCAATACCCATAATCCCAAGTATTTGGAAGGCAGATCCAGGTGGATCTCTGTGAGTTCCAGGCCAGAATGGTCTACATAGCAAATTGCAGGCCAGACAAGGTTACATACTAAGACTGTGTCAAACACAAACAAATAAAGGAAAATATAAATGAAAACATAGACAATAAAATTATATGTAATATTTGGCTGAAAAATTATTTACATGATTTAGAATAAACTACTGCTAGATGATGATACAAATGACATAGGAGAAGGTATTGCTCTAGCTAGCGGGCCTAGCTTTAAATCTCAGCACACATATCTTGGCTTATGGTCCTCCTTAACTCCAGACCCAGGGAATCATGCCATCTACCGGCCTTTGGGGTGGCAAACATTCACACGGTACAAAAGCCAGCAAAACATTCAAGTACATAAAATAAAAATAAGAACCCAATTTAAAACATGACATCACAATTTAAAAATTCTTATTTGTTATTCTAGATTAAACTTACCTATTTCCATAGTGAGTTTTGGGGGGCTTTGAAGAATTAATGCTCTTACATTCCCGATACCAGTATCATCTCCCTTTGTAGGAATCATGGAAACTTTGGAATTTTCTGGAATAAAGAAAATACACACAGGAATCCTCAACTCTCTCTGCTTCTACCCCTAATACTTTTGTCTGTTTTAAAGAAACCCAGTCAGCTCTCATTAATTCACTCAGTCTTAATTCATTTAATCACTCTAAAGCACTTCTAAATACCTGCTATATGCTGTGAATGATACTGTTGCTAAGTACATGCAAATAAACATTGCCACTTCCCTGTATCTAACGGGAGCAGGATAGTGAAAGGAGTATGTATGGAAGAGCTGTGCACAGGGCTTCCTAAAGGAGGCTGTAAACTCAATAGGAGAGAGCTTCCTAGAGAGAAGATACTTAAATAGAGTACTCAAATCTAACAAAAGTTAGACTGTAAAAAGAGGAAAGGTCTTTGGGAGAGAAGGAACAAAGACATTCTTGAGATATAAGTAAAAAAAAAAAATGAAATATTTAGGGAAATGGCCAGCAGAAAGTCCCAAGTTTCAAAGTCTGGGGGTTGAAAGCTTGAAATGCATTCATGTTACAGATGAGACAGCACAGCCTGCATAAACAGAAGGAAGGCGCGGTGGTAACAGGGGACAACACAAAGAGAGCCACAGCCCTCTGCAAAGTGAAAGAAAGAAGGGCATGAGAGCACACTAGGGACCTCTAAATAGAATTTGGCTATGTGCCAAGGGAGGAGATAGAAGACTTAAAGATGATGTCATCACAGATGCTGACATTGACCAATGTGCAAGTGGGATTAGGAACATGTCACCTGTGACTTTTCCAAGTGGACTCTGGTGAATGAAAGGACATGAAGAGTCTCAGTATTTACTAAAGGCAACTGTACATGATTCTTCCATAAAAACCCGGCATATGGAAAAGAGGGAGGGGCTTAACTTCAGCTTATTTATGGACTTACTGAGCATATTTACTCACTGAAAATAAAAAGATCATGTGTGTGTGTGCGCACATACAGAGAGACAGACAGACAGGCTGACAGAAGCTGAAGATAAAAGAAACTATAACCAAAGGAACAAATTGGAGACAGATAAAATGGCTAATCAAGAAAACCCAGAATTGCTGAAGAAAATAGGAACCATAAAGCTGTTATGCAACCATTTTTCTGCCAAATTTTGAAGCCAATCTTAAATAGGAACCTGAGTGTACATTTTCTTTCACAGAAACCTCTTAGTAGCTTCTGAAGGTTTGTGGAACAAAGAATGTATGTCAGACAGTTTCACTCACTTTTGTGGCCAACATGATTGTCTAAACATGAGCTGAACAACGAGCACAATAGACAAGCCAAAGCAGACAGGAAAGGACTATGAGGCCTCAACCCTATACAAAGAACTCTAGCCAGCTAAGGAAGGCTGAGATTGAGAGAAATAGTCTTATCCAGAGAAGAGCACACCAATTGGTTATCGATTACCAAATGGTCAAGTAATGTTATACAGACTGAACAGGTTTTGCTTAATGCATATAACATATGCGTATTTTGTATTATTATATTGTATATACATGTAACAAAAATTAATGAAAAAAGAGGTCATGAATTTGAAAGAGCAAGGAGGAGTATATGGCAGTGTTTGGAGGGAGGAAAGGGAAGGTGGAAATGATGTGATTATATCATAATCTCAAATTTCAAATAAAACAAGAATGATCAGTTATCTGTTACCACACAGTTTGCTATGTCTGCTGCAGGTTGAGTTGATATTCCCAGTCTGTGACATGGGCTTGCTTTGACTAAGAAATATAAGCAAGTAGCAGAAGACTCAAGAGTTATTGCATGTATCACTAAATTCCTGAAAAGAGAATGCATGTCCTAAGTAAAAACTTCTCCTTAACACTACATCCCATGGCACAGAGCTATGGCAAATGACCCAAAAGTACTAAAGATAACATGAGGACATTTTAATGCTTGTCATTGTAAGCCATAAAGATTGAGGCTTTTTTACTGGTTGTCGCCTCAGTAAAGCTGATTAATTAGAATTTGGCAATGGATTTGGAGTATTATTATTATTATCCATGAGTACTTAGACAAGGGAGTAAAGCATTCAGAATGTGCTTGATATTGATCACCTTAACACATTCTGGATACAAGGTTAATAATGTCTAACATGGTTAAACATCCCTAAAGTCCTTTCTCTGCCACTAGTCTGGTGTCTTGATGACTGAGGCTTGCTTGTTTCACAATCTGGTATAAAGAGTTCACTTTTTTCTAATGGATTTTGATTTTTATATTTTCCTCTTAAATAGTGACACATCAGCATGGCCATTACCCATGTTTCCATGATGTATTCATTTTCATATTTATTTCACAACTAATTTTTTAAATGATATCTTTAAAGTATCATGATCCAGTGCCGCCAGGCCTTTAATTCCATCACAGCAAAGACAGAGCCCACTGAATCTCTGAGTTTGAAGCTAGTCTGGTCTACAGAGCAAGATCCAGTACAGTCAGGGTACACAGAGAAACCCTGCCTTGAATAATAATAATGATAACAACAACAATAATATATGTTTTATGGTGATACCCACCAAGGAGATTGAGGCAGGAAGATTGAGTTTGAGACCAGCCTGGACTGCAAGGAGACCTTGCCTCACTGAAACAGTATTGTGCAACGTACAGACGACTTTGCAAAAATTAGTAGATGAACATTCTTAGGCTTTCCACTGCTTACTAAGGGAGGTCTCCATTTGAGCCTTCTGTGCAACAAGGGAGTGTGGGAGTAGACTAAATAAATGTCATTAACTTTTTTAGATCATCATTTGAGAAAAGACATGAAAAGAGAAGATAGACTAAACTCTTTAGGGCTGGCAACATTGAGGTATACAGTATGTTACCAGAGAGCTATGGACAGAGATGACAGATGTCATCTGGGAGCTTAGGAGACCTGTGAACATGCCCATAAGAGAGCATTTTCATCCTAGGGAGAAAGTGATACATTTCTGGAATTTTTAGGGAATTGGAGAACTGGGGAAGACTTGAATTGAAATAAGTTATAGATCTTGTGGTTGCCCCTTTAGCATGTTGGGGACAGCGTAAATAAAAACCAGATTTATTTAAACGCAGGGTATCTCTGGTAGCCATGGGTGTCCTGGAACTCTCTATGTAGACCAGGATAATGTTGAACTCACAGAGATCCTCTGCCTCTGCCTGAGTGCATTTCCCTGCTGTTCTTTGGATATGAGACTTTTTTTGGCTGAATCACATGAGTGGTAGTTTTGGTCTGCATTTACACACATGTTAGCTTCCTCTGAGCCCATTCATAACCATTCCTGATCCATGAAGGGTCACTCCTCCCATCCCTAATCCTTTTTCATCTGTACCCAATTCTGACTCTACCCCATTCTCAAGCCTTACTTCATTTCACAAAGTTAACCTGTGTCTTAAAGATGTAATTCATCTATATGCTTAGATGTGATGAAGATGTTTGTGTATATGCTGCAGGATAATTTTTAAGTTGTGTTTATCTTCTTATAAGGTCATCAAAATATAACAGGAAAGTCTAATGTAAAAATCTTTTCAGTTTATTGAGATTACAACATCAAAATCTTTACATTCTCTTATTTCCTTCTGATTTTCTCACTCCATTACCAAAAGCGTTTTTGCCCATAATTTGGAATTATTGACCCTAATAAAATAGTTCGGAATTCAAAGGACACAGTCAGCAAGACAAAACGCCAGCCCACAGAATGGGAAAAGATCTTCACCAACCCCACATCTGACAGAGGGATGATCACCAAAATATACAATGAACTCAAGAAGCTAGTCACCAAAACACCAAGCAATGCAATTAAACTAAATTAGTGCAGAACTAAATAGAGAATTCTCAACAGAGGAATCCAAAATGGCTGAAAGACACTTGAGAAAGTGCTCAACATCCTTAGCCATCAGGGAAATACAGCTCAAAACCACTCTGAGATACCATCTTGCTCCTGCCAGAATGGCTAAAATCAAAAACACCAATGACAAACTATGCTGGAGAGGATGTGGAGAAAGAGGAACTCTCCTCCATTGCTGGTGGGAGTGCAAACTTGTACAACTACTTTGGAAATCAGTATGGCAGTTTCTCAGGAAAATGGGTGTCAGTCTACCTCAAGATCCAGCAATTCCTCTCTTGGGCATATACCCAAAGAGTTCACGCTCATATAATAAGGACATATGTTCAACTATGTTCATAGCAGCATTATTTGTAATAGCCAGAACCTGGAAACAACCTAGATGCCCCTCAACTGAAGAATGGATTGAGAAAATGTGGTACATTTACACAATGGAGTACTACTCAGCAGAAAACAAAAACAAAAACAAAAACAATGGAATCTTGAAATTCACAGGCAAATGGATGGAACTAAAAGAAACCATCCTGAGTGAGGTAACCCAATCACAAAAAGATAAACATGGTATGTATTCACTCATTTTTTATTTTTAGACATAGAGCAAAGGATTACCAGTCTACAATCCACACTGCCAGTGGAGCTAGGAAACAAGGAGGACCCCAAGAGAAGATTGTATAGTCACATGAAGAAGGGTAGGGGGACAAGAACCCCTGAGCAAAGTGGGAGGGGGAGAGGAAGGAGGTGGGAAGGGAAGAAGGGGAGGGAGGAGAACAAGAGGACTGAGAATGGGAGGAATAGAGAAGGGCAAGAAAGGAGATGCCTTGACAGAGGGAGACAGTACAGGTTTGGAGAGAGGTCTGGCACAGGGAAAATGTTAGGGGATTCACAGGGAGGACCTCAACTAAGAAGCCAGGCAGTGTTGGAGAGGATGCCATTGATGCCTTTCCCCTATAATGAGATTGACGCCTACCTTGGTTACTATTCCTAGAGCCTTCATCTAGTAGCTGTTCGAAGCAGAAACAGTCACCCACAGCTAAGCACTGAACTATACTGCTGGAATCCAGTTGTAGAGAGGGAGGAGGGATGAGCAAAGGAGCCAAGACAGGGCTGGAGAAACCTGCAGAAACAGTGGACCTGACCTAGTGAGAGCATAGAGATCCTAGTCATAAAGCTGGGGAAGCAGCATTGGACCAAACCAAGCCCTCTGAATGTGGATGCCAGTTAGGAGGCCAAGACAGTCTATTGGACCTCTAACAGTGGAGCCAGTCTTCAACCCTAGAGCACAAATGGACTTTGGGAGCCCATTCCTTATGGAGGGATACTATTGCAGCCCAGATACAGCCAGGAGGGCCTAGGCCCTCCCCCAAATGATATGATGGACTTTGAAGGTCCCCGTGGAAGGGCTCATTATCCCTGGGGAAGAGTTGGGGGGTGGTCTAAGGAGGGTTGGTGCGGGAACATGGGAGGATGGGAGGGCAAGGGAATGGAGGGATGCATATGTAAATATGAGTACTAATTAAAGAATAAAAAAATAGTTCTGAATTTTGTTCTTGCTTCTCTGAGGCCATTGACAGAGAGTTAGCTTGAGATTTAAAGTTTAGTAGAAAGTCAGGCTTTCAAGATTAGATGTGAGGACTGGTAAATTATATTGAATAGTAGTAGAGAGATGCATAAAATGACTCAACACTCTCCTCAAGTATATTTGCTAAGTGTTAAAGACCTAAAGCACTGTTAGCACTAATGGTCAACATTTCCTGTAAGCTCACGGTTGAATATTTACTTGTCTCTTAAATAAGCTAAACCCTTGGGGACTGAACTAGCCTAATTGCCTAATTGGTTCTTATTAGAACCTGCCCTAGTAACTGGCTGCCTTGAACGCAGGACTGTCAGCAGATCAGGCCCTCTTTGGCATCCATCTGGCTTGCCTTCATGGCAGCCTAGATGCTCTGAACACCCCACAGACATCTTGCAGAAGATACAGGGCAACCATAACTGGTGCTAACTCCCTGGGCTAGTATGTCAGCCAGGACTGTTTCCGACACTTTATGTGGCAGACCTTTTGCCATCACAAGCCTCAGTGTAGCTGTTTTCTCCAGAGCCCGAGCACTGCCCTGATAGCTCAGCAGGAGTGTTGTTGCTACAAATGCAGTCTTTCCTTTTCATGATAGGCTGGGCCATAATTGGCACAGACACACTTGCCACACACAGTTCCCACCCTGGCTATATAAACAGTATATGCAGCTCTTTGTTTGAACCAGCCAGGAGACAACTATGTGTTACAGCATGAGGTCCAGTAAAAAGCCTCTCTCAAGAGGTCTATTCTTGTGTGCTTTGTTCCTTTATCACTGGCACACTTGGGATGAGCTGGTGACATGAAGAGTAGCTGTGGAAAGTGCCCATCAGCTGCTACCACCCTAATGGCAGTAGCTGTAGTAATGGGATAGCTGAAGAGTTCCAGAGAGTAGCTGGGGGCAGAGAGAACAAGAAACAGGCAGCACAAATGAGGGATGGTGTCAGTGAAATATCTAGCTACAGGCTGATGTGAACCAGGGAAAAGGCAATGTAGCCACATTTACTAAACAATTGCAGAGAGTTTCCCAGCTTTGAGGGTCCAGAACCCTAGGCCCATGAGCTGTAAGATTAGCTACTAGAGGAACAGAGGGTTCCAACACTTGAATCCCACCCAAGAACTATAATACTAGCAGGAACAGCCTGTCTCTGCTTCTTCCTGCTACTGGCCAAAGGTTTCAATAGATGCCAAATGTTTGGGTCATTGATTGTTAAAGTACAGAGCAATATGCCTCCATATTAAAACCTATTACCACCAATTGGCTTCTATAGCTTAGAGCAACAGGCCTTCCCTGGCCTGCCAGGGCTTGGAGTAATAAGCCTTTGGCTAGTTCAGCCCAAGGCTGCTGTATTAATTTTCTGTAAACGTCACCCAAACTAGAGTTATCTGAAACTCCAAAGGAACCTCAATTTGGAAAATACCTCCATAAGATCCAGTTGTGGAGCATTTTCTTAATTAGTGATTGATGAGGAGGACCCAGCCCAATGTGGATGGTGCTGTCCCTTCGATGGTGGTTATGGGCTCTATAAGAAAGCAGGCTGAGCCAGGTACTGGTGGCACGTGCCTTTAATCCCAGCACTTGGGAGGCAGAGGCAGGTGGATCTCTATGTGTTCAAGGCCAGCCTGGCCTACAGAGCGAGTGCCAGGATAGGCTCCAAAGCTACACAGAAAAACCCTGTCTCGAAAAACAAAACAAAAGAAAGAAAGAAAGAAAGAAAGAAAGAAAGAAAGAAAGCAGGCTGAGATAATGAGATTGATGACTACCTTATATGCCATCCTAGAGCCTTCATCTAGTAGCTGATGGAAGCAGAACCAGACACTCACGGCTAAATACTAAACTGAACTCCTGGAATTCAGTTGCAGAGAGGGAGGAGTGATGAGCAAAGGGGTCAAGACCAGGATGGAGAAACCCACACAAACAGCTGACCTGAACAAGGGGGAGCTCATGGACCCCAGACTGATAGCTGGGAAACCAGCAAAGGACTGATTCAGACCCCTTGACCATGGGTGTCAGTTAGGAGGCCTGGGCAATCTATGCGGACTCTGGCAGTGGATCAGTATTTATCCCTAGTATATAGGAATGGACTTAGGGAGCCCATTCCACACAGAGGGATACTCTCTCACCCTAGACACAAGGGGGAGGGCCTAGGCCCTGCTTCAAGTGATGTGACAGACATTGAAGATCCCCCATGGAAGACCTTACCTTCCCTGGGGAGCAGAAAGGGGATGGGATAGGGAGTTGGTTGGGGGGCAAGAGAGGAGGGGAGGGAGAGGGAACTGGAATTCACATGTAAAACAAGTTTGTTTCTAATTTAAACTTTTAAAAATCTGAAAAAAAAAAACAAAACAAAAAAGAAAGCAGGCTGAGCAAGCCATGAGGAGCAAGCCAATAAGCAGAATCCCTCCATGGCCTCTCCATCGGCTGCTGCCTCAAGGTTCCTGCCCTGCTTGAGTTCCTGAACTGACTTCACTCAGTGAAGGACTACAATGTAGGAGTAGAAGCCAAAGCAACTCTTTCCTCCAACTTGCTTTTGGTCACGGTGTTCATCACAGCAATAGTAACCTGCCAACACTGGAAAAGCCCTTCCCTCTTCCTTGTGACTTTTATCTGGGTAATGCAGAGGTGACCCTGATAACTGACTAGCAATGGTAATTTAGTCAAAATCATTAAAAATAAAGATATCTACTACTTCACTTTGTCATTACATAAATGGCATTGATTACATCTAACTCATATCTAGATTTTATATAGTCAAAAGTAAATTCAACAACTCAAGAAAATAATATTGCACTCTTTTCATTATGACCCCACTTAAGGTCTATGTGTGGGAAGGCAACAGCTCTCACCCTCTCCACTGAACCCCCTTTTTCCTCTCTTCTGTCCTCTAGAGTCACCTTTGTGAAATTCTTAATGTTTCTCTTGATTCTGCGCCTGTATTTCCAACTGAACTTCTGCAGTTCTTTGACCTGCTCGTCTGACTTGGCTTTGTGGCTTCTCAACAGAACATTCTTTCTTAGTCCATCTCATAGCGACATGGAGATGTTCAAACAGAAACACACATTAGGAGAATACCAGTCATGCCCACTTCTGTGATTCCAGGTCTCCTGACTCAGATGTGGTTGTTTTCAGTGGTGACTTCTGGTCACCAGTCTTCTCCCATGGCTTATGCCATTGTTCTGGAATGACTTTGTAGCTGCTATGTCTGAGTGGTATCTCCCTGGTGAAAATGCCACTTCTTTATAGTTATGATATGATTCTATTTTTAATCCTACCCAGTTAGGGACACGGTACTGCCTGCCCTTTTGGGGATGCTCTGTGAGGCTGGTGTGCTATTGCTATTTTAGGGCAACCTTGCCATCCTTCAGGCAGCCTGTTTACACTACTTCTCTGTGCCCTCAGTGACAGAATCCAGGGCTGCTTGTGTTCTGCTGCAGCACACTCGAGGCCCTTCCCAGATCTACCTCTAAGCCTGTCATCAACAAAGCCAGGACTTCTTCAGGTAGTTATTACTACTCTTTGAATTCTAAAACTCTTTACTGTAATTCCCTATGTAACATATATGATACCAAACAAAACAAATATTTGATACAGGGAGTCAGGAGACTGTTAAGTCAGGAAGTCTCACTTCAATCCAGTTATTACTTTATAAATACAGAACTTAATTGATTAATTATTTCAAACCCTTTTAGGAGTCTTGAACAACTGGCTTGCCGTTGAGTCTCAAAACAGTGGTTCTAGTCTACCTGGTATGTCGTTTCAATCTGCATAGCCTATCCTAAGTGTTTGTAGTTAACTGTGAGCTTTGGTGTCCAGAGTCCCTTCTTGAGGGGTGCCATGTGCCTGTGTGACCTATTATTGCCTAGCTGGTACCCAAGGGAGAAATGTGAGACCGTTTGAGCTTTGCCTGAGTGTCCCCCTCTCACCTTAACTTTTTTTAACAACACATTTTCTAGCTGTGAACAATAGAAAATAGATCCCTCGTGTGTGTGTGTTTGTGTGTGTGTGTGTGTGTGTGTGTGTGTGTGTGTGTGTGTGTGTATGATGATACAGGGTCTTATTACATAGATCTGGTTGGCAGCAAACACACAATCTTCTTGGTACAGCCTGCTTAGTGGTGTACTACAGAAATGTGCTGCCATGCCTGGATACACATGTTAACATCAATGTTCAAAAATATTTCAAAGGCAGTAGTAGAGGGTCCTTAAATTGGATGAGATGGAGCATGGCAAGGGAGAGATATTACTTGGGCAAGCACAATGTAGTCAAAGACTACACATACTGCTACAATATAGCTAAGTTAGTGACTTAAACAAGTTCAGTTGATTTGTCTCATATAGGTTTGAAGGCTGGCAGTTCATAGCATGTGAGTCATTTTGTACTGTGAAGTCATCAGAAACCCAGGTTTTACTGATGTGGCTTCCATGTAACATTCTAAGATTGTCTGTTCTAAATATGATCAGTGGGAAATAGAAAAGTAGTAGGTTTCACACATTACTTCCTCACATCCCTTAGACTGTCAGTTGTAGTTACATGCTCACGGTAGTTAGAAAAAAAGATGATAACTATAATCCTTAGACATGAGGCTATGCTCCTATCATATTTCATCTATTTAAACATGGTGGAGAGCATCTCATAGCAAAAGTAAGCAAATGTGTCAGTTCAAGACTTTCTTTTTCTTATAAAGTAACTACTTTCATCATGGGAGCTCTACTCTCACAACCTCATCCAAAGCTATTCCTCAAAGATTCCTCCTCCAAAAACTATCCACATAGAAATTTAGGATTCAGTTTCCAGGAAGAAAAAAATCTGACAAGGCTGCCACCAAGGAATGATGTATGATCCTGTGGTTCTGCTCCAAATACCAGAAAACCACAAGTGAGAAGTTACCATAAATGCTGAGACAGGACACAATATACATATCCCTGGAATGTTGATAAAAACACCATGCCTACATAGCACTGCAGAAAAACAGTGACTTTGAAAGCCTTGGCCAACAAGAGCTGGAGAGGACACCTTTTGTATCATTGTTCTAAGGTGTGGCTGTCAAGGCATGAAATTGAATGCCACTTGCTAATGGTTCCTCTAAAGGTAATAGAGACAGAAATGTTTCAGACTAGTGGCTGGTAGTGTCTTGGCTTGTGGCATTATAACTCAGCTTCTCACTGACATAATATCTGTCTTTGTCTCTGCCCTCCCCGGTGTGTGTGTGTGTGTGTGTGTGTGTGTGTGTGTGTGTGTGTGTACTTATGTCCAAATTTCCTCTCTTTATTAGGGTACTCATCAGATTAGATTGACACACACCTGTTATTGCAGTACTGGCAAGGCTGAGGCATGAGAACTGCCAAAAATCAAGGCCAGCTAAGAGGGGGAGAGAGAGGGAAGGAGGGAAGGAGGGAAGGAAGGAAGGAAGGGAGGGAGGAAAGGAGGTAGGGAGGGATGAAGGGAGGGAGGGAATGAGAGATTCTGAGAAGGCAAGTTGACTTGCATAGGCTCATATCACAATTAAGTTCAACCATATGTAACAACTGGTAGACTATCATTTTAACATATCAGTTCAAGAGAATTCAATACAATGCTTTTTACAGGAGCTGAGGGTTGAGTTTAGATTTTTCCCAGTTTGAAAGCTTGTCACTGCCCTTTCTGTGAAATGTCAGAAACACAGGCATTTTTGAGAGGTGTGTGTGGATGAAGAGAGTAAGATGGTTAGAGGTGAAAAGCATCTGTTAGGACTGAGAGGTTGGAAAGATGGCCCAGCACTACACACACACACACACACACACACACACACACACACACACACACACACACACACACGATATACAGACATACATGTAGGCAGAACACTCATGCATTATTTTTTTAAAAAATTTGCACAGCAAAAGAAAGGAAAGACTGATATAAAAGCCATGTGCAGGATGGTTAGGAGGAGACAGGGTAAGCACTGTAAGGGAAGGGAGCAAAAAGAATAGCAAAATTTCAGA
Source organism: Cricetulus griseus (assembly GCF_003668045.3). Taxonomy (NCBI): domain Eukaryota; kingdom Metazoa; phylum Chordata; class Mammalia; order Rodentia; family Cricetidae; genus Cricetulus; species Cricetulus griseus. Next base: position 41,376,109 of record NC_048598.1, read on the forward strand.
AGAAAAAAAAAGGCCAAAGGTGGCCACTGGCTGCCTTTGTGGACAATTCAAGTTAGACTTGCATAGATTTTTGTTTTGTTTTTTGGTGCTTGGAAGGACAAAACCACAGAAAAATCAAAGTGAAATTCCCGGTTTTAATAATCACACTTCATCCATTTGGAACTTAATGCACGATGTCTCCCACAGACATCAGCTCCACTAACCCATAATTATCCATGGCATCTTACACAAATGACCAGTCTTAAGAGATCAACTTACACTATAAAATTTACTGCTCAACAAAATAACGAGTGGACCACTAGCCTCCTTAGATAGGGGCCTACACAAAAATTCCACAACGGCAAGACCAAGAAAGCTTTCCCTCTCAGTTGCCTTGAAGGGACTTCCACCATTCCAGCAGCATGGCTGCCTCTCTGAGAACTCTTCGGCAGCTCCCTAGAAGCATCCTGTAATCAATTCCCCTTGGCTATTCATGTACATGGTAGATTATTTTACTACCTGTGTCACCAGCCTTCCACACAGCCAGAGCTGAGAACTGAACCCACAGCATCCAGCACGTGTCAGACCAACTCTCCACTGACTGTTCTATCATTGAGCACCAAGCTCCCCACACTGCGCAGTTTTCGCTACTCGTCAGTAGACAGACTCAAGAATGACTCAGCTATTGTGCAATGGCAGTGATTCACTTCTCTTCAGTTTACATTTCTCTGGGATTCCTTTTCCAATCCTGTACCTAGACTGCCAACTCAATGACAATGGCTCGAACATCTTTGCTTTGCTCATTATCTCTTTCTTGGTCACAGAGACTTTTTCTTTTACCTAAGGACAATGGAATTGGTTCATCTTGTTCAAGTAGCATCTTAATAGGTAAGATGTTGAATTTGAATGCTTCACCCACAAAGTTGATCTTTCCTCGGTCTCTAGTTCATCCATTACTATTGAAGAAAGAATTCATGTTCCTCCTCTTTGACTGCCTCGATAGCTTATCTGCCATGATGAGATTTTATTCCCTAACATTCCCTTCTTTTGTTTTTATTGCCAAGATTTGACAACACACTAATTTTCACAATATTGCTTTTTACTTACCTCATGTCTGTTTCAAAATATACTCTTGGGTGTGGTCATGCAAATGCCTGTAAACTCAGCATTGTGTGGCTCAGACAGAGGGATCACTGGGTCTTTCTGGCCACCAGTCTACTCAGTGAAAGATCCTTTCTCAAAGCAATAAGGTGGAAAATGATGGAGCAATATACCTTCTATGGCTTCTATGCATAAACATACACCATCTGCATAACACACATGCGCATGCATACACACAGGACACATAAATTTTACTCTTCAAATTAACTACCACTAGTGTCCCTCCAGAATCATCAGTCAATTTCAAACTCCCTACCATGGCTTACTTGTACCCCTCTTGACAACTGTGGATTTTGTGGATTTTTATTTTTAAATCTCATTCTTCTGTTAACTGCCATAACCTAACTTTAAAGGTTTTCTTTTATAATTTCTATGAAGAAAGATTAGCCAAGTCCCCAACCATGCCATTATCAGCTGTGCCTCCATGGATGTGCAGCTCTTCCCTCCACCTGCCTCACGTCATATACCCTGCTCTTCCACCTGGCTCTCTTAGTCATGCTCACAGGCAACTTTTCCACCATCCCGTGATTCCTTCCCACACCCCCTTCCCCTGGTGACTGACTCTCTCCCCTTCTCCACTTCCATAATACTTCACCTGCATTGTGCTAGCGATGTTATTGTATAACAATTATCTTCCTAGTTGGTTATATCTCTGGAGGATAAATGGCATGAACTTAAGTCAGCTTTATCTCCCTTTTAGGGTATGAGGCTAGTTTAAAACTGTCTGAGCATGTGTGATGGTTAATTTTGATTGTCAACTAGACAGGATTTATAGTCACTATAGAGATAAATCCCAGGGCCAGTCTGTGGAGGAGTATCCGGTTGAGGTTAATTGACTGCCGGTGGTACTGGCCCATAGATTGGAGTCCTTAACTGAATAAAAAGGAGAAAGTCTCCCTCCTCCTCTGTCTCCTGACTATGGATGTACTGTAACCAGAAGCTTCAAGTTCCTCCCCTTGGTGGACTGTACCCTCAAACTGTGAGCTGATATAAAGCCTTCCTTCAGTTGCTCTGGTCAGTGGGTTTTTATTTTTTGTCTTAGCAGTAAGACAGGGAACTAAGACAATTCTCAATGGACTTACTGACTTATCATTATGTCATGGGCATCTATTACAGAAGGACCTACATTCTGTATTGAGAATTCTGTACATTTGGAAAATTTTGTACTAAATAGATATGTGTGCATTTTAAACAAATATACCTGTCTTATGAAGATGTTGATAATGGTAGAGGTTAGATAAACTACCCATTGAAAATCTTTGTACTTTTCTTCAATTGTGCTGCAAATCTGAGAATACTTTTTTTTTTTTTGAGATGGGGTCTTATTGTGGTTCAGGTTTATCTTGAACTCAATATATAATTGAAGATGATCTTAAACTTCTTATTCTCCTGTCTGCACCTCTCTAGTATCGTGGTTACAAGATATTCATGACCATGCCCAATTATATGTGGTGCTGGAGATCTAACACAAGGCTTCGTGCATACAAGGCAAGCACTCTAGCAATTGTGTCAATGAAAATGCTCTTGAAACAAAATCTGTTTGAAAGAAAAAAATTGAAATGTAGCTGATACATCCAGAAATCTGTAAATTGTTCACAAAGTAGGAGGCAAAGGGAAGGCTCAGCAGTTGGGGGGCACTCTTGTAGAGAACATAATTTGGGTTCTGAGAATCCTCATTGGGAGTGGGAGCCTTACAACCACTTGTAACTTCAGCTCCAAGCTAATCAGATGCCTCTGGCCTCTTCAGGCACCCGCATCCATGTACCCATACTACCTGGCCCCATCCACATAAACATAAGTCAAAAATAAAATACAATAAGGTAGATTTTTATATTCTGGGCCACAGCAGAGCTACTTCTTTTTTCCTTTTTTAAAATTTAAATTAGAAACAAGTTTGTTTTACATGTCAATTCCAGTTCCCTCTCCCTTCCCTGACCCCCAACTAGCCCCCTATCCCATCCCCTTTCTGCTCCCCAGGGAGGGTAAGGCCTTCCATTGGGGAATCTTTAAAGTCTGTCATATCATTTGGAGCAGGGCCTAGACCCTTCCCCATGTGTCTAGGCTGGGAGAGTATCCCTCTATGTGGATTGGGCTCCCAAAGTCCATTCATACAATAGGGATAAATACTGATCCACTGCTAGAGGCCCCACAGAATGCCTAGGCCTCCTAACTGACACCCACATTCAGGGGGTCTTGGTCAGTCCTATGCTGGTTTCCCAGCTATCAGCCTGGGGTCTATGAGCTCCCCCTTGTTCAGGTCAGCTGTTTGTGTGGGTTTCTCCATCCTGGTCTTGACACCTTTGCTCATCACTCTTCCCTCTCTGCAACTGGATTCCAGGAGTTCATCTCAGTGTTTAGCTATGGGTGTCTGCTTCTGCTTCCATCAGCTACTGGATGAAGGCTCTAGGATGGCATACAAGGTAGTCATCAATCTCATTATAGGGGAAGGGCATTTAAGGTAGCCTCTCCACTATTGCTTAGATTGTTAGTTGGGGTCATCCTTATAGATCTCTGGCATTTCCTTAGTGCCAGATTTCTCTTAAAACCTATAATGAATGGCCCCCTCTATTATGGTGTCTCTTTTCTTGCTCTCCTCTATTATTCCCCCGACTCAACGACTCAACTTCCCTGCTCCCTCATGTCCTCCTTACCCTCCTCCTCTCCCCTTCTGTTTCTCCTAACTCCCTCTCCCCTCCCCACCATGCTCCCAATTAGCTCAGGAGATCTTGTCCCTTTCCCCTTCTCCTGGGGGACCATATATGTCTCTCTTAGGGCCCTTCTTGTTTCTTAGCTTCTCTGCAAGTGTGGATTGTAGGCTGTAATCCTTTGCTCTATGTCTAAAATCCATATATGAGTGAGTACATACCATGTTTGTCTTTTTGTGACTGGGTTACCTCACTCAGGATGGTTTCTTCTAGTTCCATCCGTTTGCCCAGCAGAGCTATTTCTAACGATCACTTTCTACAAATGAAAAATCAAGGGCTATGGATATAGCTCAGTTGGTTGGGTGATTGCTTAACATGCAGAAAGCTCTGAGCTAGATCCCCAGCACCAGCTGAAACTGTTGGTTTATACCAGTAATCCCAACACTGGGGAGATGTGGGCAGGAGGATCATTTCAAAGTCATTCAGAGCTATATAATGAGCTCAAGAGCAGCCTAAACTAGATGAAACTCTGTCTTAAAAATATATTAAAATGCTATTTACAGAAAACTGGTGCATCTTCAAAAATGGAACAAGCTATAATAGAAATAAGAGGTTATTTTAAAATAAACTTTGAGTTATGGGTTTCAGTTTCTCATCTTAGATACTCACATGCTCCTCATCCCTCCACTGCAAGTTAACACTGTATATCGACTGTTTTGTTCAGTGATGTTATGGATCTATCAACTGGATATTACAGACTTAATACATCATTGCCCAACACAGTAAATGTCTGGGCGGAGAAGTAATTGTCAAGGATACTGGAAAATATATAATTAGCCTTGTCTCTTCACTATTTTCATGAAAGTCTACAAGTCTTAGAGTGGCCACTCCTTTTATTTTTCAATGAACCACAATAATGCTTGCATGGCTTCATTTCATATTTCAAGTTTTCTAATGGCAACAACACAGAGTTTTATTATGCTCTCCCCCAAAGCACATGCTTCCTCTGCACAGAGGATGCTGAAGATGGAGTGTAAAAACCAGGAAGAACAAGGAGAGAAGAGAAAGTGAGAACTGTCTGTGTGTTTACATAGTTGAACTTGATGCTTATCTTAGAGTTTCCTAACATATAGGGTACAAGAGATGCTACACTGGGGTTCTTCCCCTTACTATCAGGGCACAAACAGAGCAATGTAACTATTTTAAGGGGCATGGGCAAAAAGAGGGCACCCTTCTGGATGACGAACTCTGAGCTGCAGCTCATCACTGGGCTGACAGGATAAAAGTTTTGGTGCACTGGTAAACCTTCAGCGGCATGGCCAGGAGCCATAGAACCATGAGGACAAGAGTATGCCATATAGTCCATATTACCAGAAAAACAACAACAAAGATGTCCCTTGGTTGTTTTATTTTTTGTTTGTTTGGTTTTTTTGGGAGGGGGATGACATCTTCTGGTTTTTTATTTTATTTATTCTTACTGATTACTCTCTGTGGGCGATATGTACATTGGACACATTGCTTTGGTATGCTTGTAGGGATCAGATGACAATTTTGAGGAGTTGGTTCTCTCCCTCCATCTTTCATTGGGTTCTGGGGAATTGAACCCATTGTGTAGCAAACACTTTACCTGCTGAGCCACTTTACCAGCCCGCTTTCCTAGGTCTAGTTTTGAAAATACCACCCTTATCACATTCTTCATAAATAAGTATAGATTTCAGATTTGCAGTTAGTATTTACACAGTCACTCACTTTCGATGACAGTTAATGTAACCATCTGCCAATGAGGATTTTGTTTGCACGCTTGTTTGGTTTTCACTGTTTCTAGGCAGAGTCTCATCCTCAGTGGCAGGTTCCAGCATCACCCAGTTCTCCCAAAGGAATTCTTAGAGTCAGCCACATAGGATTTCCCTCCCTGTTTCCTAACATAATATTCCCTTAGGTTACATAATACCAGCCACTTCTTGGTCTATAGGGATGATGTGTGAGTGTGGGTATTTGCCTTGCCTGTGCAAACTCAGTGAATGGCTGGGAAGGGCAGGGCACTATACTTTGGTGCCTGCAGGAAAGGGAGACCTTTTTTCATTAGATTTTTCCATAATGAATTTATATGCCTGCTTCCAAGTTCCGCAAGTTGCAACAGGCAGTATTTTGGAAACAAGCACATGGGTACCATTGGCTACTAAGATACCCAAGTGAAGTGTGCTGGGAGTACCTTCTCCTGGGAAGAAGCATTTAAAAGAAGGGAGACACCAAATCCTGTTGCCATGCAGGGCTGTACAACAGTAAACATTATCTGCACCCCGAGGGCTGTCCCTTAATGGATCTGGCTTGGAATGGGCACAGCAGCTAGTCTATCCAACTGCTGCCATGAGAAGCCTAGGAGCTGGCGCAAGCACAGAAGACTCGTGTGAGCAGATAACTTGGCTGGAAATTGAGGGAGCCCAGCTGTAAGTGCTGTTATCTATTAGGTAAACGATACCTCCTCCAGGGCAAAGTATCTGAACCAGTTTGTCTTGAAACAACGTGATATTTTTTCCAATACCTTAAAAGGTGAGTTGTTTGGTGAATTAGAAAACTGCCCTTACACATGGGGGAGGACCTAGGCCCTGCCCAGGATGATATGGCAGACTTTGGGGATCCCCCATGGAGGGCTTTACCCTCCCTGGGGAGCAGGGGGAATGGGGTGAGGGGTTGGGGGGGAAGAAGGGGAGGGAGAGGGAGAAGGGATTGACATGTGAAGCAGGCTTGTTTCTAATTTGAACAAAAAATAATTTCTTGGGAAAAAATTTAAAAAATATATATGGAAAAAAAGAATACCATAATCAGAAAAATTTCAAATGGAGAAATAAAGGCTTCTCGAAACAAATGTACACCAAAGAAATTAATAACCACTGAGTCAGAAGTACAGAAAACAGGTAAATAACCTCAATGTAATTTTTCTTAGTAAACCTTAATGGTTCTCTCCCACAGATTTCAATATTCTTTCTTTTCTCTGTATTTTTACAGTTCAAAATATTTTCATTTAAAGATATTTTGCTTTGGCCATGTCTTTTTGAGAGTCTAAGTGCCTTTTTTCTTAGTATTTTTATTGCTGTGAAGAGACACCATGCCCATGGCAATTGAGAAAAAAGAAAAGAAAAGAAAAGAAAACCGTCCTTATCCCTGTGAAACATTTCTTGCATCTATAAATCTCCCAGCAATGACTGAATAAATTACCATACAGCATGAAGATGATTTTCAGAGCTATTGGGGCTTTCCTGGAATTCACTCTGTAGACCAGGCTGGTCTCGACCTCTGAGATCCGCTGCCTCTTCCTCCTGAGTGATGGGATCAAAGGTGTGGGCCACTATCACCCGACTTCTGCCCACTTTTGAAGCCCGCTGCTCCTTGGACTTCTGGAACATCATTTTGATCTTTTTTTCTCCTGGCAAGAATAAATCTGCCTATTTCTCTGGCTTTTCCTTGTCCAGGAAAGAAAGGATGCCAGAGTAACTTACATTAAACAAGCACACTAATTGGCATAATCAAACCATAACCGTTACTGTTAAAAGCGCACTCTCTGCTACTGTAACTCAGTTGGTGGAGTACTCTGGAATCATGTTTGAGGCCCTGGGTTTGCTCCACTGCATTGCCTAGACCTAGCGTGGTAGAGAATAGCTGTTAAGTCCAGCACTGAGAAAGTGGAGGCAGGAGGACCGGTTATCAGGGCCAGTTTGGGATATACGAGACCTTCTTCTAAAAAAGAATATTTTAAGTATAAAATGTAGTCTTAGCACAATCTGCTTCTTAGTGGATATGATTGGAGACCTGATTGGCTTTCTCCAAGAACTTCAGAGACTTGGGAGTTGGGCAGTGTTGATTCTAGGACTCTCGAGATTCTTTTTTATATCTTTTAGTTGTTTAGGGCTTTTCTGTGTGTCTGGTATATGGTTGCCAGCACCCAAGAGCAATCCTCATGCCATTATGAGTTGGTAGGAAAAAGTGGTTCCTAGTAGTTTACATTTCCAAGCTAAAGCCAGTGTGGGTCCTACACCACATTTTTACTTATTGACACAGTGTGTTAACTATTCTCTAGTTCTGAGCCTAGGACTCAGCCAACCACATTTCTCAAACTCTTTGGCCATCTAACTTCTTACTAAGTTCTGTCAATGAGAATAAGCAAGGACAAAAAATTTTGTCTCCTGTTTGTTTAGTTCTTGTTTCACTCATCACTTTAGTACAGGGATAAAGAGACATGTGGCTTCAGCTCCCAGCTGTTTTTTTTTCTTTTTTCTTTTTCTTTTTATATTCTTCTGCATCCATTTAGACTGTGTTAGTTAAATTGTTAAACCCAGCAACTGCCAACCTTTATCCCACAGTGAGGCTGGAATAATAGTTACTATGTTGCATGATTTGCCCCTGCTGCTGCCTATCCAAGTCTCATCTGTAATTCATGCCTTGATCCTGATACTTCCACAGTTCAGAGTGTCAGTCTATGAGCCTCTAATGTCAGCCCTTTGCTTTTGCTTCTAGGCATCAGAGGGAAATTAATTTTCTTCCTGCTCTTTTAGCCTTCCAATACCCTCATGAAGTTTCCTGAATCAATCCATTTTTCACTGAAATGCCCAGTGTAGGCACAAGACTAGACTCTTAGTTGTGTAGGCTGTAGGACTAACCACTAATTATCGAGTTCAGAGAATGACTATAATATGCCAAATGAGGGCTATAGGCCAACCGTTGTAGTTAAAAGTAGTCTTTTATTAAAAAAAAAACATAGGGAGGGAGGGTTTTGCCAGTGGAAGGGAAGGGACACAAACTACGCTCATTATAGTTAATAGCTTTGTGATTTTTTTATGCTGTTCTTGTCTATTTTTATTGCTACAATAGAACACCTGGGAGTGGATATTTGCTAACGAACACAGACGAATGCAGGTATGGTTCTGGAGGCTCTGAAATCCAGGATCTTGGTGTTATCAAGTAGCAAGGTTCATCTCCCTACATCCTTCCTGTGGCAGACAGAAGAATGGAGACTATAAGAGAACCTGAAATTGAACTCTCAGGCCAAGCCCTTTAATAACAGGCACCAATCCATTCATGAGGGCAAGTCCCTTGTGCTATGTGGCTCTTATTGGGAAGACACGAACAAATGTCTATTCATCCTACACTGGGCACTGATAGCAGACCAAGAAATGATTCTTCCCAAGTCTAACTTAGTGCAATAATGAGTTCTTCGGGTTACCCAGTCTCCTCATAAAAGTGGAGGGCTTATCACCCCCAAAACTGATTACTGATCTTCATAACCTCAGTGAGAAACTGCATGAATCTTCTAACTTTCTGGAACTTCCTAAGTTTCCTTGGCTTGAGTATTCTGAGCATCCCCCTTCCCTCCAAGAGGAAATTGTGTCAGTTAGGAGCAAAAGGACTCATTACCTAACCACCTCCCATCACCTGCAGTTAGACATTCCCTCCACGTGATCTTGGGGGAGCACATTCAAATCATAGCTAGAGAAAGGAGGAGGGAGAACGCTGAATGAAGTGAGAGGTAAGGTTAAAGGGACTTGGTTACAAGCTGGACACACACACCTAAGTGATAAGGAGAATTACCTAGAGAGGAAGGGGTAGACACCAGGAAAAGAAGAAACAATTAACGATACGGCATCAAAAGTGTGGGAATCCAGTTGAGTTGAGAAACAGGAGGAATGGGGTGTTCGGCTCAGTGGTCGAGCACGCACAAGCTTGCAGGAAGCCCTAGATTCAATTGCTAGAACCCTTCCACCATCAACAGAAAAGAAACAGAAACAGAGTGGTCATTCTGGCCCATGGTGCTATGGATGTCCTGGAAGGGGCATGGAGACTATAATGTACTTATCATCAGGGAGATGTTCTAGGGTGACAGGAAGAACCTGTTACCATTCTTCTCTGATAGTCTCTACTTTCTCTGTTACATTGGAAAGAAGACATCTCTAGAGAACAAGAGAAAGAAAGCAGGTAAGGGCAAAAATTTGGGAAGACAGAAGCTTTGAACAAAGATTTTGAAAGGGAGAGGGTCCATTCACCGGTGAAAGCCAGTGGGGTGGCAGGAAACATTGCAAGCTCCTTTTGATTTACTAACCATGGATTGTAGGAGTGCCAGCTTTCTTTTCTATGGGCTGTTCCAAGCAGATCCTAATGTATGAGGGGCTGTAGAGATGATTTAGTAGCTAAGGGCACTTGCTGACTTTTCCAGAGAATCTGAATTTGGTTCCCAGCACCCACATCAGGAGTTTCATGATTGTCTGTAACTCAAGCTCTCTGGGAGTTGATACCCTCTTTTGGCCTTCTCCATGCCATATAGACACACAGACAAACAATGCACATAAATAAAAAGCTAAATAAAATAAATCTTCAAGTGATGTATGTCAAGAAATTGTAGGAAAAGTATGAAGAAAGTTTTGAGTTGAGTATATGATAGTTTCTTTTATTTTTTTCAGTAAGTAAGATGAAAGTGGGAGTTAGAAGACCTAAGGGTTTGAAATGACATTTATTGAGAGAAAGAACATCTTATTTATTTTTGAAAAAACAGCCGTGTGGTGATGGCTCATGCCTTTAATCCCAGCATTGTGAGGCAGAGGCAGGTGGATCTCTGTGAGTTTGAGGCCAGACTGGTCTATAGAGCAAGGACAGGCTCCAAAGCTACACAGAGAAACTTGCCTCAAAAACAAAACAAACAACAACAACAACAACAACAACAACACCACACACACACACACACACACACACACACACACACACACACACACGATAACAAAATAATGCTAAGGAAGAGAGACAGTGGAACTGTTACGTGACTGGAAAGCCCAGCAAAATTGAAGAGTGACCCACTGGAGGCAGTGAACAAGCAGGGGGAAAGAAGAGAGGATGTGGCCATAGACTGTGATGTTTAATTTAACAATTTGATTGCTATCAAAGACAATAGTGACAGGCCTGAGCAACTGAGGTATAGTGGGTGCTATGGCTTGAAAGAAGTCTTTCTCTATCAAAACATACTGAAATGTCCCAATGCAAAGGTGTTGCTGAGTGAAGCCTTTAAGGGATAATCAAAGCGTGACATGGTGATTAATACCTGTAATTCCAGCATTCAAGAGAGTGAGGCTAGAGGATTATTATGAGGTCAAGGCCATTCTGGTCTACATACCAATTACTAGGCTACCCCTAATACAGAGTGAGACCCTAGTCTGGGATGGTGACAGATACCTGCAATCCCAATACTTAGGCAGTAGAGGAAGGAGAATTGGAAGGTCAAGGTCATTCTCTATTACACAATGAGGCTGGAGGCATCCTGGGACACATGAGGTCTTGCCTTAAACCACATCACCAACGAAAGATCAACAGAACACACTCTTCTGAATTTCTTCTAGCATAAACATTGCCATTTTGTCTTATTTCCATATTTAGGCTTGTAAGGTCAGTCATAGAATGGTCATTTCCAAGCACAGAGTGCATGTGCAGAGGGGCGTGGTCCTGACATAACAGTGACTGATAGCTCCTGGTAACTTGTAGGAAGAAGGAAGGTTATGTAACAACTATGACATCATCTTTCCTGTTTCAGAACCTCAGGAAAGGTGATGTTCTGCTTATTTGCACATCATTTCCCCTTCACCCGCCTTCCTTTCTGTTATGTAAGAAACACCTTGAGTGGATCTTGCCTCATGCCCAGCATCTCTGTCTCTCTCTCCTGGAAGACACCCGAAACTTAACTATGTTTAGGATTAAGCTGCAGGGATCCATCTTGACCTGACTCTAGCTATCATGGTTTTAAACATGCGTTTGCCCTCTGTGTGACTCAGGCATACATCTAAAGCCTCTAGGACATAGCAGCTGATTAAGACAGTCACCCGAGGAGCATGTAGTTGAGTGGGAGAGTGTGCACCATGAGTCTATGAAGCCCTGGGTTCAATTCCTAGCACCCTTCCACCACCACCAAAAATGAATCAAACTAACAAAAACCTGGTCATTTGGGCATATTGTGCTGGCTTTTAATGTTTGGGGCATTGTTTTCTCTAACGCTGTTAATAGGTTTTGTTGGTTTGCTTTTATTTAGAAAGAGAGGATACAATACAAAAGGAGAAAGAGCAGTTGGATTTTAGCTGGATACAGTCTATTTTTGTCTAGCTTAACATGCAAACCCTTGTTTCGTGCTTTGATATATAAGGATCCTCCTATCTTCCTGTGCCCAAGACACAATTCTTTCGTAAATCCCTCATAAATTACAATTTGTGCAACCTTGGACCTATCTGCATCTTTCTTTAATGTCTTAGCCCCTCACACCTTTGGGACCCGGTTCTCATATACCATAGCTGCTTTTTGCTCAGGTGAAAGTGAGATGGTTGATCTTCATTATCAATTTGATGGTATAAAATAAAAAAAACCAAATATGCATAACTGGAGAAAAACAGTAACACATTGTAGGAGGAGACCAGAATGTCAGAATGTGCTATTCTGAAATGTGTTACCACCACACCATCTTAAGCATTGTCAAGGTATTAGTCTAAAATTCGTTATTACACAGTGTGTGTGTGTGTGTGTGTGTGTGTGTGTGTGTGTGTGTGTGTGTGTCACAGTGCATGTGTGGAAGGCCAAAGTACAACTTGTAGGTTCTCTCCTTTTACCATCTGGATCCCTGGGGATCAGCCCAGGTTTACAGACTTGACAGCAAGTGCCTTTACCCTGAGAGCCATCTTCCCAGAACCAGCATATTAGTTTAATCTGAAAGCACCTGAGACAATTGAATAGAAGCTTCCTGCCATCCTTCTAATGGCCGACCAAAACAGGACATGAATCTGTAAAGGTCCTTTCTCCCAGCTCATCCAGAATCATCAGTTCAGTGATCAACATGACACCATCACGGGCAAGTTATTATGCATCCTGGCCATGGAGCGCTGTGCTATAACCATCTTAGGTGTACCCTGATGCCTTGAGTCAGGCTTGTTAAGTACTTAGCTTTATAAAAAGTGATAGTTTAGCCAGGCGTTGGTGGTGCACACCTTTAATCCCAGTACTCGGGAGGCAGAGGCAGTCGGATCTCTGTGAGTTCGAGGCCAGCCTGGTCTCCAGAGCGAGTGCCAGGATAGACTCCAAAGCTACACAGAGAAACCCTGTCTCGAAAAACCAAAAAAAAAAAAAAAAAGTGATGGTTTTGTTTTTGTAGATTTGTTGTTTTTGTTTTAATAATTTTTTGAGCAATATCAACTTTTGGAAAAATTGAAGAGAAAGTACAGAAACACTGTATAATATGCTTCTCTACTCAAGCTTTTTAAATTGGAAGTTTTTGTGTGGCATGTTTTTTAAAAGTAATTGGAGAAAATGTCAAAGATCTGTAGTTGAATTTGTAACATTGTACCAATTCCACTATCTAGGTTTCAATAATATATACATACATATATATGTGTGTGTGTGTGTGTGTGTGTGTGTGTGTGTGTGTGTTTACATAAGAGGCCACTACTGCAAGGAGGCAGACAGACAGTTCTCAGGGACCTATATACTGTCTTGCAATCTTCTATGAATCCCCGATTATTGAACAAAATATTTTGAAAACTAATTTGAGAATAATGATTCTGCCTAAAATAATATCATTCTTATTTCTTTTCAACCTGCTTAGTTAGCCTCTGAGATTAGACCTGATTTGGCTGTGCATTTTTGCATCCTGATGCAGGGTGATAACAGCTCTCCCCAGAGAGCAGGACTTATCAGGCACCCAGAGCTTGGCTCTCAGAAGACCACTGAGTCTGCCTTGCTCTTGGTTCTGCTCTCACTCTACTGGAGTGGTATCATTTGAACTAGTTTCTACCATTCCTGAATTCACATCTATCAGTGATGTGCCATGACTAACCTTGCACTGACCACCAGCCTTCTGAATCTCAGGTGACTTCATTATTGCTCCATCTCCAGTAGGCTGGATAAAGGGTCTTGGTATGACCTGTTTTTGTGACTGTGCTATTTGCATACTGTGCCCATCCTAAGTGATACTTCCTTGTATGGCCTTCACCTACTATTCAGCATTTACTCCTTCTTCCTTTGTTTCCCTAGATCACAGACATTTTCCACCACGGTGCTAATTGTGCTTCATAACTATGTCATGTTTGTTTATTCATTCACTGCTCAGCTTCTTGTCTTGTCTCTCAACTCAATCAGGACTGAGACTATGCTATTTCCTTCCCTGAGTGGGGAGCAAGCCATGTGTGAGAAAAAAAGTGGGAAAAACAAAGACCAAGAATCAAAGTCTAAAGAGTAGTAAAGCCCTTGTGCTCAGGAGATGTGAGCCAGAGGAAACCAGGGCAAAGCATGGATGGGGAAGGACTATGTGGAGCACATGGGGACAGTGACTTCAGAGCAGAGAAGACCTATAATGACTTTGCTTTTCTTTGGTGTGGCATTGCAAATCTCTAGCATTTTGAGCAAACATGATCTGACTGGTTTAAAAGGTATTTCCGTTTTCTTGATTCTCTCTATGTAAACAAAGTTGAAGAAAGAAAAGAAGGGTGTTATCCATCAACTCCCCCAAATATCATCCTAGCTTCCCTCTGTCACATGTTTTACTTGTATTTTTCCTTAGGCTTCATTAGTATCCTATTTGCTAAACTCAGAAGAAAGCTTAGTGAACTTTGAAACAAATGAGCCAAGCTTTTACAAACAGTATCCACTCTGAATTAGGGTAGAATAAACACTATTTGTGGTGGTACAAGTCTGTAATCCCAGTAACTGGGAGCTGAAGCAAGAGATCACAAATTCCAGGCCAGCCTGGCCTGTAGGGCCAGATCCCATCTCCAAAAATCAACTAACCCACAAAGAGAAGAGTGGAATTAGAAAAGGATTGAAAACTTGCACACAGGTAACATTATACTGTCTGAGCAGGTTGTACTTACATATTAAGGAGTGTGTGTGTGTGTGTGTGTGTGTGAGAGAGAGAGAGAGAGAGAGAGAGAGAGAGAGAGAGAGAGAGAGAGAGAGAGGGAATAGGTAACAATAATTAATAATAATAAAAAAAGAGGCCATGAGTATGAAAGAGAGCAAGGAGAGATGTATGGGAGGGTTTGGAGGGATAAAAGGGTAGGGGAAGATGATGTAATTGTAATCTCAAAAAAAAAAAGAAGTAATTGAAAATAAAAGGAGTAAGAAGAAAAGGATGTCAAAGAAGGTGGGCACAGCACCTCACCCCAGGGCTGGGCTGGGTGCCCATCGGAACCTAGCCTGTCAGGGTGACTCATCCATTCCTATAGTTTCAGTAATGGAGCCAACATGAGCATATGATCCCAGCGAGGCCTACCAGAGCTTTCCTTTTGAAACTGTTATTAAAACCAGAGCAGTGCATTCTTTTTTTGGTCCTGGAGTTGCAAGCATGTAATCAGGAAATACCATCAATTATCTTTCCTTCCACAAGAGAAAGTCAGTCTGCAATGGGGAAAAATTAATAATTTGGGCCTAGCAGTCTTCCTTGTTAGTCATCTCAGGAATGCTTTGTAATATAACCCACAGCAGGGGTGGAAAGAGGAAATGCATGCTCATTTTGCATAAGCCCATGTGTATATTACATTTAGCCCTAAGGTAGCTATGGGAGTAGAATCTTTCTGTCAGCAATACAGTTTACTAAATAAAATTGGCCTTTAACCCAAGGCATATTTGGGCATTGACAGAGAATAGACCACATCCCGGCCTGAAGACTTCCGCCATCCTTCTTTTTCCCAATCTCCCCTGGTAAAATCCACAAATGTTGAGATCTTTTCACAATGCCGAGAGTATGACGTGCATACCTGTAATCCCAGCACTGAGAAAATGGAGACCGTAGGATCAGGAATCTCAGGGCAGACCCAGACAAACGCAATGAAAAAACAACAAAAAGACCTTTGAAAAACAGGATGAAAGAGACACCAGACTAAAATGTGTAAGAATCAAACTGGTCTTTGTCATACCTCTATCTAAAGTCTCTGGAGAATTCCCATGACTTTTAGGAAGAATCCATTCATCCACGAGTCCTGTGCTGCTCTCGATGTTATAGCATCAGCTTCCTCTACTAGCTCATCTTAACTACCTTTGTGTTGCTCGCTTATTCTAATCAACTGGACTCTTGGTTGATGCTCAAACACTCCATGAATTTCTGAAGCAGGAAAGCAGCATAAAAGTGGGGTTCAGGAGGCTTACACACTGGATACAGAACAGGAGCGGAAGCACTCAGGAGCGTCTGAAGGCGACCCATAATTCTTTACAACACTAGAACATACAACATGAGTGGAGATTTAAGATGCTAATGGTATTTCATACATGAAATTGTATCTAGAACTATGTATAATAACAGGTAGAGTATTCACGAAAAAGCCCTTTTTTGTAGTTGGATGTAAAATGTTCCCCTTAGGTTTGTTTGAACACGTTGTCCTCAGCTGGTGGTGAGGGACCAAAAATTCAAATTAATAAAAGTTTAAAAACTTAGGCCCTGAAAAGGGAACCTCTAATGATAAAGGGAAATTTAACTCCTTAAATCAGGAATGCCATGACTAGTGCCTGATCCCCTGGTCTCAGAGAAGGAGAGGTAACTGTCCACAACCCCTGTCAACATTCCTTTGCTAATTGCTGGTCATAAATATCCCCCAGCCCTGGGGATAACTGACAGACCCTGTAACTCTGTAACCCTGCAAACCCATGCCCTGTCTTATCTCAGTCAAATGTATCTCCCTTAAAATGTAGTTACTAACTCTGTACTTTGTATGACCTTAAGTAACCATGGAAACTCTGTAATTTGTGGCCTCCAACCTTATGGTCTGTCCCTTTTTAAAGCTTCTCTTTTTGGCTGGGTGGTATCTCATTTGCCCACCATGCAATGAGATCCTGAGGGACCCCAGCCTAAGATATTTTCTTTGCACATACGTGAGAACCTGAATTTATGACCTTAACAGGAAAGGACCGTTAAGGTTGAGGAATTCCACCCTGGCAAACGTTCCCAGAGATAGAGATGTAACTGCCCTGAACGACCCATAAGCCCGGAGATTGCGGTTGGCTACCTGGAACGGGCCAATCAGAACTGTTACCCTCGCTCACCCCAGACCCCATCCGTTTGCAGTTTTTGCCTTTAAGAAGCCCCTAGACCCCAGCTCGGGGTCCAGCACCTCTGCTCCTGCGTGAGTAATGTGCTGGGCCCCAGCAAGCCGGTTGCTGAATAAAATTTCTTTCTGTTTGCATCAAGTTATTGCCTCCGCCTGGTGACTGGGGTTGCTGCATTCCCAAGTGGACACCCGGGGGTTTCACCCCATGGGGGTCTTTCATTGGCACTGTTGGATGAACTGTACACTTTGCTTCTCAGACACAGTCTCTCTTATCTGGTCTAGAACACACCAAGCAGGCGAGACCGACTAGCAGCCAACCCTTGTGACCTGCACATGTCCACCTTCCCAGCACTGGGATTACAGCAGGCACCACCATGATCTGCCTTTTCACCTGGGACCTGGAGATCAAAGTCAGGCCCTCCTTGCTGTACGACAAGCACTTCACTGACTGAGATGTCTCCCAACCAGAAGTACACATTCTGTTAATCAATTGTTCCTGCTTCTGAGGCTGCCCATGTGTCTCTGTTCAAGTCCATGTTGGCAACTCACCTTGATGTCTGCTAATATTTCAGGGCATTTGCTTGCTTTCCTTCCTTCCTTCCTTCCTTCCTTCCTTCCTTCCTTCCTTCCTTTCTTCCTTCCTTCCTCCCTCCTTCCCTTCCTTTAAGTCTT
Organism: Cricetulus griseus; assembly: GCF_003668045.3. NCBI lineage: Eukaryota > Metazoa > Chordata > Mammalia > Rodentia > Cricetidae > Cricetulus > Cricetulus griseus. The sequence continues at coordinate 41,393,615 of NC_048598.1, forward strand.
CCTGTCTCGACTTCCCAATTACTGGGATTAAAGGCATATATAGACATGCTGGGTTTATGAGGTACTGGGGATCCCACCTAGGGCCACATGAATGCCAGGCAAGTCCTCTACCAATTAAGCTACACCCTCAGCTCCATTTTGATTTGTACTGGCACACATTTCTTTTAAGTGACCACATAATTCTCATTCCTTTCAGGTTTCTGCTGCTCAAATTGTCATCCAACCTTTCAGGACTACATTGTTCTCTATAAAGAAAATTTCCTACACAAATATCTATGATGGTCTCTGTAAAGCACTTAGCAACATCTATTATTCATTTAGGACGTGTCTGTCTCTCCCCGTTGGAATGTAAACTATATGAAACCATGTGCACATGCCTTAGCAGACACCTAGCAACCTTGATGAATGGTAATGAGTATTAATAAATTACTGCTTGATTTTGGGTGGAGTAATACAACCATAATGTTTTACAAAAAATTGATCTTAATTCCCAAATTAGAGTTCGTTTTAGTATTTTATTTTAGTCTTTTCATTCTATGTGTATGAATGTTTTGCAAATACATATACATATACATACATACATACATACATAGTGCCTGGTGCCTGCAGAGGTCAGAAAAGGCCATCAGATTGCCTGGAACTGGAGTTACAGCTTGTTGTGAGCTGTCACGGTGTTTTGGGAATTAAGCCCAGGTCCTCTAGAAGAGCAGCAAGTGCTCTTAACCACTGAGTCATTTGTCCAGCCCCCTTTGAATCCTTTAGCATTTATATTAGCATCATTAAACATTTCCATTTTCTAAAGTCTCTCTCTCTCTCTCTCTCTCTCTCTCTCACACACACACACACACACACACACACATATATGTACGAAGTACTATAACTATTGATTGGTAGAGATGTAAATTTTGTAAGATCTCTTCAGTGCCTAAGCGAAGATAGAATTGAAAGAACATGTAGAAAGAGGATTAAGGGGTTTTTATTGTTTTAGTTTTTGTTTGTCTTATAAAATCTCACTCCTAAGTCCATGTTGAACTTAAACTTGTTATGTACCTGAGGTGATCATGAACTCCAGTCTTCCTTCCTCCACCTCTAAGGTCAAAGACATATGCTATGCCTGTCTGTAATTCAGAATCTGAATTAGAAAAGACTGCCTAGGCAAGTAGGAACAAGTAAAAACCTATAAATATTTAGATATCAGTACCAGAAGAAACCAGGAAAGGTTGGGAATTGGTAAGAAGAAACTGACAAAGTAACTCCATATTTCTAGTGTGGGGTGAATAGTTGGTAACAAAACCATTGTTGATAGACAATGACAGAAAGATAATCGCCATTGAGTTGGGACTATCTGTGTAGACAACTGGCTGATGAGGGTTGAAGACATGATCCTCAGAGTCATGCTTTCCCACATGTGGCCCAAATCTGTAAACATGACTGCAAATCAAACCTTCACTGTCCACAAAGAAACAGCCTTGGTGTCCCCAGTCCTCCTTTGGCATTACTTCTGTGATGGTATCATCATGCTTCTCCATCCTTCAGTAGAAAGATTGAGTTAACGCTTCAAAATTTAATAGAATGTTTCTGAAAAGTGCACAAAATTTGATTATCCAATTGATTTTATGCTTATGCTGTACATCCTATCAACCTGTCTTAACCAAGATTTTTGTTTTAAATAAAGTACTCACATTATCATTTTATACATGCAGGAACTAAGTAATGTGGAAAGAGTAAATAGCTTTTATATTTAACCCAACTTTTCTCTAAAGCTAGAATTATGTTTTCATTTGTTTAGTATTTTAGAGTGTTAGACCCCCGAAAACTCAAGTATCTGGGGTCCCAGGCCACGTTCGCGGTCACCCCAATCACCAGGCGGATTCGAGAGCTTGCTGCAAACTGCACGAGGCTTTATTGTAATTTAACGAGCTAACCCTATGTTAGCTCGGGTCTTTCATCCACCCGCCATGGCGGATGGCCAGAAAAGACGGCTCCTAGGGGCTCCCAAAAGATCTTATAGGGCAGCGTAAGGGGAGTGTCCAGGGGTATGCACAGGCTCATGATTGGTGTGCCTCCAGGCTTGGAGGGCTTGCCCTGTTGGTCAACTGGTTGTTATGGCCCATAGGCCCTCCCAGGGTGGTTGCTATGCTCTCTATGTCATTGCTGTGCGCTTGTCCATAAAGCACACCCAGGGTTGTAAAGCATAGCGCCACCAGCTAACTTCTGATTGGCTCCTTGTCACGAGACAGGCATCTGACTTTCTAGTGTCTAGGGCAAGGTCATAGAAGCACATGTTCGACCATTATGGCTGCCGAAAGGGAAGCTGGTTCCTTCAAGAGCTATAATTCCTGACAAACATTCTAATGGGTCTAATAAATTATTAATGTTAAAACATTATTAATAAACTAAATATTAATAAACATTAATATTATCTTTCTAAATCTCTATCATGCAATTATTCCTCAATTACACACACACACACACACACACACACACCACGAGATATTCCTTTTTTTTTAATCTGGAGGCCTCATTTTCAAGGTATCAGGTGACTTGTTTCAATTTAGTCATCCTGGATGGGATTTGCTGAGTCACTCTTTTGGGGGCTTTCATCCTCATCATCAACATGAAAATCCTTCACTCCGCTCTATGGAACAAATGGTTTAACAGGAGAACTCTTTGCTTTTGTTTTATGTCATTATGTTTCTGTAGCAATCCCCTCAAAGGTTTCTTGAGCTTTCTTTCAGATTTAATTCTTGTCCAACCTGAAAAAGCTGTTACAGGCTTACAGTTGAGAACTTGATGAGCTGTAGACTATTTCCATATTGACAGGAAGTGCTTTCTCAGAGTCTAGATGCATGCTTCCCTAAATTCTCCTGCTGCTCCTGAGAGTGGGTTTTCATTCTTTTGATATCTCTCTCCCCATCTTTGCTCTGGAAACAGTTGGGTTCTCTTCTTTATCCCAACAGTCTGTAACATCATGGTTTATTTTTGTTTTGATTTTTTAAGGCTGAAATGTGTTAACATTTTTCACTATGTGACATTTTTAATTCAAAAGAAATTTAAATTCAACAAAATGTCCTTAAGTCTTTGTTGTTCTGTTTTTCTTCATTATCTCTCTGTTAAAGATTGACTTCTTAAGTTTCTCCAGTTTTTTTTTTTTTTATAATCTGTTTTGTTCCTCTCCTTTTCCTCCTGTTCCTAGTGTCCTTTTCTAAAGCTCCGTCTATTCCTTTGAGGCCAGGTCTCGCTCTGATCCACTCCACTTTCTTATTAAGCTGACTTCCTTAATATTTCTATGACTTAAGTCATATAGACAACTAATTGGATCAATAAATTTAAGGTGGGAGAAGAGGACCCTGTGGGGAGAGCCTCTGAGATGTGACAAACAACCTTTTAACCTTAGGGAAGTTTGAGCAATCTCCTGCTGACTTACAGGAGAAGGCTTACAATTATTTACACACCATCCATTGTCATGTCTATGCCAGGTCTTGCTGACACATTTCCTGGTTTAGTAAAGTTTGCTTGGAAGGCAAGAAAGCCCCGTTAGGATTAATCAAACTCATTTAGAGTGAGTTACTTCAGAATTCATTTTATTTATGATCCTTTATAAACATTTTCACTCCTACTCTTTACCTTAATTGCTCACACCCCTGCCACCTCCTAAAAAGAGTTCCTGTAAAAACAAACATACTCTTGGCTCTCCTTGGGTGGCTTGGATTGTGATCAGTGCCAGTCAACAATTACTAAAGATCCCAGGACAGGATTTCTTTTCCTTTTATAACTGCACAAAAGTAACAAAAAATATTTCCCTCCAGTTCTGAAATCCAGTTGTTTTCTGGACCCCACAGCCTTCTTATATTCATTCAGGCTTTCTCTTATATGCCTGTTAACTGAAATGGCCAGAAGAGGGTGTTAGATCCTTGGGGACTGGAGTTAGACATGAGCCACCATATGGACCTTGGGAATTGAACCCAGATCCTCTGGAAGAGCAGCCAGTGCTCTTGACCATTGAACCATCTCTCCAGCCTTCACTCAAGCTTGTACAGATACTAACTTCTCTGATGGGATCTGGGAGTCCACATGGTTTAAGTGAATTAGATTAACTGCTCAAAACCAAGGAAACACTAGGCTCACGGTAGTCTTTCGGATCTGCTGACTTCTTGTGCCTTATGTGAATGACTGTGGAGACTGTTTTTCATATAAGTAACATGTTACATGCATGCATGCATGCGTGCACGCGCGCGCGCGTGCGCGCACGCACACATACACACACACACACACACAATCTTTTTTTTTTTTTTTTAAATTACAATCTTCTATGGACAGCATCTTAAGAGGAAGCCTAGGCTGACCTTGAACTCATGATTCTTCTGATTCTTCCACCCAGGGTTGAGTTGCTGGACATTTATTTCAATAGCAAAGTTTAGCCTCTGCAGATTAGACATGGTACTCTGCTGTCTCCTCAATAACGTAACATCATTTTTGTCCTTTAGAGAATATGGTCCTGGACCTCAAGTTCTATAAAACAAAGTAGATATTAGGAAATAGCCTTTGTTAATAACACCTGAATTCTCTCTCTCTCTCTCTCTCTCTTTCTCTCTCTCTCTCTCTCTCTCTCTCTCTCTCTCTCTGTGTGTGTGTGTGTGTGTGTGTGCACGTGCCAGGATAAAACCCAGAGGTCTGTGCATTCTGGGGTAGTGCTCTACCACTGAGCCATATCCCAGCCCTAATAGTAATATCTTTGTTCATTACTTGTACTTTCTCAAAATGTGAGGACAAATTGGTCTCGAACTCACTGTATGGCTGAGAACAACCTTGAACTTCTGGTCCTCTTGGTTTTACTTCCCAAAAGCTGGAATTATAGACATGGGCCACCATAACTGGTTTATGAAATATTAAGGATCAACCTCAGTGCTTTGTGCATGGTAGACAAGCCTTGTACCAACTGAGCTACAGCTCCAATCTCAGAATGATTATTCTTAGAGCTCTTACCTTTATGCCTGCATGCAGAGATATAGCATGGCTGTTGATCACAAGAAGAGTGAAAGAAAAAGGAAGGCCTAACAGCTGACAGAACAGAGCTGCCACCCCTCCCCCCCCCCTCCCCCCCCCCGTGTCCTTCCACAACCAAGTCACCTTATACATGCTGCAGTAGTGTAGAGGGCTCAGTGCCTCCCACTTAAGCTTCCAGGGCAACAACAAGAAAATCCATTCTGTGTTTCCTGAGTGAGAAGTAACAAAATAGCTGGCTATGCATACCCAGAATCCCAGCATTTGGCAGGTACTGGCAGGAATTATCAGGAGCTCCAGGTCATCTTTATCTACATAGTGAGTGAGTTTGAGGCAGAGCTCTACACTGTTATTGCTGATTCCTTGCCACAGATGGAGAATCCACTCCGCCTTTGCTTCATAACAACACAATAATGCAAAAATTATACAGCAAGGAAAGAAAGCCACCAAAAAGTGTTATAAAGTAAATACAGACTCACAGCTAAAATGCTCAGCTGTTGCTGGCTTGGACTTTATACTTACCGTATCAGCCAGAATCCTAGAGAGCTGATAATATCTCATGGTATTGTGTTAAAGTAAATACATTGTGCTTGTGTGAGAAAACTTGTATTTGCATCCATGGTTAACATTTTGTTCATTCCTCAACTAAACTAGGAGTCAATAAGAGTTGTACTGTCTGACTGTACAGAATTTGTGCAGTCCTGATTCAGTTCCAAGTGCTGGGCTTATAAGAATATGCTACTATGCCTAACTCCTTTTATGACTTTCAAAAAAAAATCAGTTTGTAGTTCTAACTAGAGAACCAGCCATATAATTTATATTTATGACTCTATTTGCAATTATCATTGTGAAAATTATATTCTTTTATGAAATCAGATACAAAATCATCCATGTCTTACCCTATACAAAAGCAAAAAGAGTCACGAGTCCTGGTGGCACATGCCTTTAGTCCTAGTATTCAGGAGTCAGAAGCAGGCATTGTGATCTATATAGTGAGTTCCAAGACAGTGAGGGTTATCACATAGTAGGACTCTGTCTCAAAACCAAACCAAACCAAACAAAACAAAGCAATGGCAATAATAGTCTGTGTTTAAAATCTCAACACTTAGGGGGCTAAAGCTAGAGGATTTCCTGTTCTAGGCCATTATGGGCTACTGTGTGACTCTCTCTCTCTCTCTCTCTCTCTCTCTCTCTCTTTCTCTTTCCCTCCCACTCACTCTTTCTGTGTATGTGAGAGAGAGGGAGGGAGAAAGGAAGAGAGAGAGAGAGATTTAGCTTGAGTGGTACGGTTAATATAGGTCATACAGATACACTTCAGGCATAATTACTGTTGGTCTCAGAAAGCTAGACAACTTAAAAATATCTATTGTTTTCATGTGTATTATCTCACAATGCAAACAGAGGGAAAAGAGAAGCTTTCTGTAGTCCTAGAACTCACAGAGATCTGCCTGTTTCTGCTTTCTAAGTGCTAAGATTGAGGGCATGAATCATCAGGCCCAGCTTGGGGGTGGGGGTGGGGGTGGGGGTGGGGGAAGAATTTTAAGATCCGCATCTGTGTGTCTAGAAGTCATTCCAAAAAAAAAGTTTGCTAAACTTATCCATTTCATCTTGTTCATGCATTTTCTGTAAAAAAAAAATAATAAAGGTTTTTCAGGCTATCAGACATTTTTTCTGACATTTTAAGATATTGGGTATCTTATTCCAGCCCTAACGTAAGAACACTCCCGCATTTCAGCTTTTAGTCACAAATGCCCAGGAATCACAGTGACTCACAAGACTGTGTTTAGAACACTGTGTGATAGCAGTACCTCGAAAGGCATTTAAAACCATGTCACCTCCTTCCTTTCTTTGGCTCTTTAACCCAGCTGATTGCAGGCCTCTTCCTCCTGGTAGAGCAGACTAATAGTAAAGGCCCTGAAGCTAGAAAGCTCAGCAAGGGTATGCTACATACCAAGGGATTCCACTAACAAAGGCCCATCCATTACAGTCTCTCTCCCCAGGTTGAGCAACTTTGTGCTCTCCCTGTGTGTTCTCATCACGCTTCTCTCTGGGTGTTTCCTAGACAGGGGGCTAGGAGAGAGAATGAATGGACCAGTGCTCCCTAGAGTCTCCTGGGACTCTTCTGATTAGGTCAATTATTTCCTTAGATGTCCAAATAGTCACAACACAGATTAGAATTCACACATAAATTTTGGGAGGACATAAGCATCCAGTCCATCTAACTAGAACACTTTGAGCTTTATAAAATAAAAACAGACTGAGGCAGAATGGTGGCCCAGTGTAGCAGCACAGGCCTGTGACTGGAGAAGGCAGAGACTGGAGAAGACAAGATTACATGGCATGTCTCAAAACAACAAACAACCAAAAAGACAGACAAAGACAAAAACAAGAAAAGGAAAACAAAACAAAATACCCCCCAGCCCCCCCCCACCCCCACCCCCACCCCCGCTGCCCCCGCCCACCCACCAAGGTACCAACACCAGCAGCAGAAGAAAACTAGAGATGATCTTGGTTTTTCATTCCTCTGACACATTTTTACTAGAACCTTTTAGGTGACTTGAAAATGGGGGTTTACACTGAAATTATATTTCGGTGACTTTTTGATGGAAAACTCTTCCTATGACATTCTTAATCTCTGTCTGTATATAATTTTCTTGTTACCCCTTTCAGTGCTGAGCAACCATGCTGCCATAGCTGAATAATGTGGACCATATTAAGGGTCCCTGCATGAAGTTTCATGACAATATTTGAATCGTTTGGCCAGATATGTATCTTCTAGCAGATTTGCATAGCCTATAACAGTAAGAGTTTGGTGGGATGTTGAGGCTCTTTCCTGTATTATCAATTATAGAAAACAGAGGCAGGAGACTCTCTGAAAAGGCAAGGACATCCAGGGCCACATAAAGAGATCCTATCTCAAAAGTAAAAGGAAAGAAAGAAAGAAAGAAAGAAAGAGAGGAAGAAAGAAAGAAAGAAAGAAAAAAGAAAAGAAAAGCAAAAGCAAGCCTGGTGGAATGGCTTTGTGAGTAGGTAATAAAGGCACCTGCTGGCAGCCTGATGACCTGAGTTTGATCCCTGGGACCTAGTCCTGGGTTGGGAAGGGAGGACCAACAACTTATTTATTTATTTATAATTTAATTTATTTATTGATTTTATATTGAAGCTGAAGCCTCCCTGCCCACCTCTCTTCCCACTCCTTCCCCTCATCTCCCCTCCACACACCCGCCTCCTGTATCCACCCCTCCTCCATATTCACTAAGAAAGGGGCAACCTTCCAACCTTCTCATGGGCATCAGCAAAGCATAGCATATCAAGCTGCCATAAGACCACACACCTCCCCCTGGGCATGAGGAATAGGTTCCCACGAGCCAACCAAAGCACCAGGGATAACCCTGCCCCCATTGCCAGGACTCCCACAAACAGACAAAGCTATACAACTGTCACACATATGCAGAGGGCCTAGGTTGAGGACCAACTTCTACAAGTTGTCTGTCCTCTGTCTTGCACAAGTGCAGTATCATGTTCTCGAATACACATGAAATAGTAATTTTTTTTCTTAAAAAACATTAATTTGCCTTTAGTAAAGTTTGAAAGAGAAAAATTAAATAAACAGCTGCCTTTAACTGAATAAAGTCCTTAGGATTATAGTCAACATCACCATTTGCACTCTGCTATTATTTACTTTTTTTTTTTTTTTTTGGTGTGATCTAATATTAGAGAAACAGTCAAGTCACTTAAGAAACTGAATTGAAACAAAGATTTTTGAAAGTTGTCTGTACTTCTGGACCAAAACTCATTTCTCTAACCACAGGAAAAGAACTTGTGGGTTTTGTTGTTGTTGTTGTTTTGGATTTTTTTGTTTGCCTTTTTTGGTTTTGTTTGTTTGTTTTTTGGCACATCTTCTACCCTACACTGGCCCTGAATGAGCTATGTAGCTGAGGACGCCCTTGAACAGAACTCTGAGGCTCCTTCCACTTGGAGTGGGTCTTGGATTACAGGTCTGCACCTCAGGCTATGTTGAGGATGTAACCTAGGGCTCCCTGTGTGCCAGGCAGACACCACTAACTGAGTTACATCCCCATTCCCTATTTTACCTTTTAAAGCCGAGGAATGTATGTGTTTTATTTGCTACAAGGCTGGAAATGGATAGAGCTAGGGCAAACGGAAGAGCTGGGTGCCTAGTGCACTGCCATGCCTTGATAATCTGAGTGTTACTGACAGGGAATGTGTTTGATTTATGGTGTCTGAACTGGCCCAGAGACCCATGATTGCTTCATTATTACATTACTCTCTGGTGATTTCAAACAGTACTTCAAATTGCTAAACATAAATAAAAATCCTGCTCTAAACTAACCTATTTATAATAATTCATTTTAAGAATATTAATGAAATGTTATCACTTTGTATGTGAATGAAGAGTAATTAAAATGAGAAAAAAAAACATGTCAATTGATCTGGATCAAAACTCCCCCAAATTGGAATTTTGATACAAGCATGCTTTTTTTGAGTCAGAGTACAGGCTGGCTTTAACCCCCAACCCCCCCAAGTCTCCTGACCCTGCTAGCACCACCTGCACCAGACAGGATTGTTCAAGCTCTGTCTTTCAAGCAGAGTTTCCTCCAAATTGATGAGCATTTCAAAAAGCTCAGCAGTTGAGAGTATTATTAATATAGATAAATCAAGCCTAAATAAAATATAGCATGCTAATGTTAGAGAAATTTTGCATTTTACCGGGGAGGTTTCAGGGTGTGGGCGAAAGGAACATTCTTGTACCATTCATCATCGCCACCTTTTTTTTTTCTGCTTAAGGAGCCAGAGTGTTTACCCATTGGCCCCCTTTCTTAGCTTCTTTCAGAATACTAAGTCAGTGCACGGCACTCCCTCGAGAGCATGCAGTGTCCCACCCCATGTTTGTGAATGTCGTCATCATGAACAGTGTTTTGGTCAATAGCCAGGGAAAAGTCACGCAATAATGCTACCACATCACCTACCAGGAACAATAGGGAACATGAAAGGTAAGGGAACTCCATCCCCACAGAGGCCACGTGACGGGAGGTCCAGAGATAGAGGGGCGGAGGCCAGTGTGTAAGGGTAGCCAAACACCGACTGCTTTCATTTGTGATAATCTAAGAAATCAACTGGAATGTGAACGAGAGATGGCTTGTTCTGTGTTCTTTATTTTGTGAAATAATGATCTATTTCTTGAGGTTTTTTTTTCCCCTTGGGGATTTGGCTTTTATGTAATTTGAGCATTTCTTTTTCAGAGTAAATGCACATGGAACTCTGCAATGAGTTGTACTTGGTTGAAAGTATTGCCTGGGTATGGTAACTCACAACTTGAATCCGAGCACTTGGGAGGATGAAGCAGGAAGATTTGAAGTCAAGGCCAGCCTAGCTACATAATGAGTTTCAGGACAGCCTGTGCTACCAAAAACCTATCTTACATGACCAACCACAAGATCTGTTAAGGTGGCTCTGAGGGTGTGGTGGTTTGAATAAAAATGGCACCCACAGGCTCACTGTTAGGAGGTATGGCCTTGTTAGAGAAAGTGTGTCACTGGGGTGGGCTATGGGGTTTTAGATGGTAAAGCCAGGCCCAATGTCTCTGTCTTCCTGCTGCCTGCTGATGCTGATGCAGAACTCTTATTTTCTTCAACACCATTGCGGCCTGTGCCAGGGCAAGTTTCTTCCCAAGACGATAATGGACTAAACCTCTGAAACTGTAAACCAGCCCCAATGAAATGTTTTCCTTTATAAGAATTGCTGTGGTCATGGTGTCTTTTCACAGCAATAAGCCCTAATTAAGAAACCAGATATGGGTACTTGTCACCAAGCTGACAACCTGTATCCAATTTCTAGAATCCATATGATACAAGGGAAAGAGAAAGAGAATCTGCTCTGGCAAGTTACATCTCTCTCTCTCTCTCTCTCTCTCTCTCTCTCTCTCTCTCTCTCACACACACACACACACACACACACACACACACACACACACACACACACACACACAAACACACAGAGAGAGAGAGAGAGAGAGAGAGAGAGAGAGAGAGAGAGAGAGAGAGAGAGGAATTAAAGGCAAACACAAAAAATTAATATAAAAAGTAAAATTAAAAGAGTAATGGTAACTATATGAAAAACCAATCTGATCTCTCCTGGCTTCTGATTGAGTTTAATGAGGGGTGGGTCTAAATTACTAATTACTAAAGTTATTCTTATTTTGTAGATAATAGCAGAGTAACTTACAGAACTTTCACTATTTATCTTAAGCTCATTCCTTTTCCTGTATCTTTGCTCTTTGGCTGAGTTCTGCAAAAGTCAGTCTTTCCAGGAGAGGCAGGAAAAGATCTTTAAGCAGGGCCAGAGAGGAGCCATGGGTCTTCGAGACCTGACAGCAAAAGAAAGAATTGTTTATGGGGGGAGGAAGGGACTAGAAAGAGAGATGGATAGGAATGGGAGAAGGAAGTATAGGAGGAAATGAGCTAAAACAAAGTATAGCAACACATGTGTGAAAATACAATAGTGAAACTCCTTGCTTTGTATGCTAACTTAAAAAGAAAGAGACACTGGGCAATGTAGCTCAGTTGGTAGGTCTCTAGCCAGGCATGCGTAAGCACTGGGTTTGATCCTTGCTATTCAATAAACCATTCAAAATGATGCGTGCCTGTAATCCCAGCACTCAGGAGATGAAGACAGGTAGATCAGAATTTCAAGATGATCCTGTCTACAGAGTGGATTGAGGCCAGCCTGGTTCCATGATATCCCATTCCAAAAAGAGAGAGGAAGAGGAGGAGGAAGAAACTAACTCTGAGTCCTTAACAGTATATTTGAATTCACTTTGCTTCAGTGGGCTGAAGACATGGTTCAGCAGTTAAGGGTGCTTGCTGCTCAATCATGAGGACTGGAGCTCAGATCTGAATTCCCATATGTGGTTGTTTTGCCAGCTACAGGGAGCTGACACTTTCTTTTGGCCTTTGAGGGCACCTGCACACACGTATGCATATATACCTACATCTGTACACACATGTGCATATACAACTACACACACACAAATGGAATAAAATAAATCTAAAAAACAAAACAAAAGAAAAGCCTTCAGGGCTGGAGAGATGGCTCAGTGGTTAAGAGCATGTACTGCTCCTACAGAGGATCTGAACTCAGTTCTCTGCACCCATGACTGCCTGTAACTCCAGTTCCAGGGGGTCTAACAAATCTGGGGCACATACACTCATGTAGACAAGCACACATATACACATAATTAAAAATATTAAAAATAAATATTAGAAAAGACCCCTTTGTATTGGTGGTGGATACCTGTAACCCCAGTGCTTTAACACAGAGGCAGGAGGAACAGAACACATCAGAGCCCAACCTGATGGACACTGGGAGTTGCAGTCTATCTGGCAGGGGATCATAGTAAGACCCTTCCTCAAACAAAACAAAGCAAAACATAAAAGAGGGGCTGGACAAATGGCTCGGTGTTTATAAGACATACAGGCTAGCAAAGCACTCACACATATTAAAAAAAAATTAGAAAATGTGTCTGGAAAGACGGCTGTGTGGTTAAGAGTGCTTTTCACTCTTTCAGAGCACCTGCGTTTACTTCTTAGCATCCATGTTAGATGGTATATATAACTCCAGTTCCAAGCGATCTGATACCCTGTTCTGGCCTCCATGGACATCTGCACCTTTTTGGCATTTGCTCATAGAGATACACATACAAACACATAAACAAAACAATAAAAATATTTTAAATAAATAAATAAATACCCCCTCCCCTGAAAATAAAAATGGACATAGTGGTAATCCCTGCGATCAGGAGGGACAGGTTAAGCCATGAGGATTTCTGTGATTCTGAGGCCAGCCTGGGCTACATGAGTACCAGGCAAGCCAAGGCTATACCAAAAGACCCCTTCTTAAACAAACAAACAAAGCTACTTACAATATTGAAAAAAAAACAAACCAACTGCCTTCACAGGAAGTTACAAAGACGTGAGTAGAGAGAAACTGAATTTCACACCTCCCAGAATACTGACATCTTTATAATTATAGTACAATATCAAACCCAAGAAACTGACGGCACCACCCACCGAGCTTACTCAGAGTTTACCACTTTCACACATGTTAGTCAGAAAGTATTATGTTAATGCATTTTTTTTTTGTTATAGAAGAAAATGGCAGACCTTTCCAGAGAGGATATCTGGGCTTGCAAAGATATTACTATTTCTTTAAGAATCACTACACAATCTGTTTTTAATAAAGTCTCTATTTGTCTTTCATGTATTTTTTTAATGGCTTTTAAACCCATTTAGAATTCTGAAAGCTATGAACAACTCAAACAAGGTTGTTTTCTTCATGGGCATAAATGTCTAGAGGGAGAACACAGGAAAGACACAAAACAAAGTAACATCAGACAAGACAGCAATGAATGTTATGTAGAACACCAAGTAGCCTTCCTGAGGATGGGAAATTTGAGCTGAGATTGAAGTATGAAAAGGCAGAGTCACATGAAAATCTTCAAAAAACAAAAATCTGAAGAGAGACAACATCTTAATAATTATTGCTAATAAACAAACCATAAGAAGCTGATATAACCCCATGAATGTGGCTGTCAGTGAGGAGACCTCGGATATCTATGGGGCCTCTGGTAGTAGATCAGTACTTATCCCTAGTGTAGGAATAGACTTTGGGAGCCCATTCCACATAGAGGGATACTCCCTCAGCCTAGACACACAGGGGAGGGCCTAGGCCCTATCCCAAAGGATATGACAGTCTCAGAAGATCCCCTATGGAAGGCCTCCCCCTGGGGGGAGGGGGCGGAAAGGGTCACCCTGGGGTGTGTGTGGGATAGGTAGGGTGTTAGTGGGGGGGGGCAGGGGAGGAGGAGAGGGAGAGAGAACTGGGGTTGACATGTAAAACAATCTTGTTTGTTTTAATTTAAATCTAATTTAAATTAAAAAATGGGGGGGGGAGAAGGTGATATAACAGGTATAGGAAACATGGGTATTCCTGTGGTTCAGATAGATGTTGCTTGTTATCAAAACTCATGTTGAAATATAACTGGCTATAAACATTATTGCAAGGTGGTTGAGTGCTTATGAGGCCTCTGGATCACCGGGGCTCTATCATCAAAAGGGATTAATGTACCTCCCCACTCCATGAGTTAGGGAGACTTAGCCACAACCCTCCTTGTTGCACAGCCTGTTTGCCCAGTCTTCCTGCATCAGTTGATGCATATGGGGCAGAAGCACTCTACCAGAAGCATCACAGCCTTGGACCCTAGCTTCCAGGGCCAGGAGCAAATTAGCCAGTCTCAAGCATTCTGCCACAACAACAGAAAATGAAATACAAGTAAAGGATGCACAGTGGATGAGTTCAGATAGATAGGCAGAGGATGGGTGATTGAGGTTCCAATATATAAGGGGATAAGAAGCTCATATTCATTGCATAGTAAGAAGTCGCTGGATGATTTCAGACGTAGGAGAGCCATGGTTAGGTTGATTTTTGAAAACACATACTCTCATCACCATAAGAAGAGTGTTTTAGACAAAAGGAAGATTAAAGAGGGACTGACTAGGTTGATATTGGCAGGGCTGGGGAGGTAAGTGACATAATTCTTATTTATTTGTGGAATGCCATCAACAGGATTGCCACTAGAGCAAGTGTGAGAGAGAAGAAAAGGGTTTTCCTTAAAACTAGAAGATGGTAATTATCTAATTAACTTTAGACAATTATTGTTTGGACTATATGGTGCATGTGTTGTTTAGGCAGAGATGAAAAAATAAATGATTACATTTGTAAATTTGAGTGGATGTTGTTAATTGCTGATTAAAACTGAATTCTGGAAATATAAAACCTGTGAGTGATTATTGTTTGAACTTAAGAATTTCAGTGCAATTAACATGAAAGTCATATATAGTATGTCAACGTACAGATACAGCAGAGGAACAGGGGTACTCTTTGCAAATGAGAAAGACCCAGAGAACAGCAAACTGTGTGCTACAATGCGTGTATGTGTGTGCGTGCGTGCGTGCGTGCGTGCGTGCGTGCGTGCGTGCGTGCGTGTGTGTGTGTGTGTGTGTGTGTGTGTGTGTAGGTCAGAGAACAACTCATGAGAGTCAGTTGTCTCCTACCACCATGTGGACTTCAGGGATCAAATTCAGGTCATCAGGGTTGGGGGCAAACACCTTTACACACTGAGCCATCTCACCTTGCCTGTTCTGCCTTTTGTATATTGTATTCATTTCTAGATTAGGCAATGAAAGCAAGCCTGCTGGTGTCTCCTATAGCATAAAACATATCTTTTAACAGTTCTTCAGCAACTGAGATACTAAGTAGTGACTCTCAGATGAGTTCATGGGACCAAAGCCAGAGTCATTTCATTAAGGGGCAGCCTTGATTTTTCTTCTTCAGTATGGAAAATAGAACCCAGGGCTTCCTAAATGCCAGGCAATCACTCTACACTAACGTTACTTTTCTTTCCTATCATAGATAAAAGAGCACAAAATAATGGTTTAAGGATCATCACTCAGAAATCAATGCCTGCAAAAATGTAAGGAAACAATCAAATTTTATTTTCAGAAGTTTTCAATTCTTAAATAGTATAAAAATAAACAAGCATTTGTTCTAAGACTTCTTTTTTTACATAAGTTAATTTAAATACACATTTCTCTCAGGCACTGTAACAGACACACACTTAACCTGAATTTTCAGGTTCTGTCAGCAGGTTCATGTTTACAACAATCAAGTTGGCTTGATTTAAGAAAAAATATACAGTTTTTCCTAAAGTTAATTATTTTTCCATCCTAATTATTTTAATCGTGTAATCTTTAAAATATTTTGTAATTTTTAAAAATAAATCTCTCCTTTCTCTTAATAAGACACATTTTTCAGTTATTTACATAAATATTATCTGTAATCAGTTCTTGATCTGTGAATACTAATGCCTATAGTGCTTTGAAGACAATTTCTTAATAAGGTAAGTTTTAACTAATTAACAAAGCACCTACAGGGCCTTCAAAATGTTTAAGATGTCAGTCTTTATAACATGTTTCATGAAACAATGTTCTCTGAAGTCTGCTATATGGGTAAATTCCATCTTTAAACTTCTCAATATAGCAGACTAGTTTTCTTAAAATTTATCTAAGAACATGAATCTCATAATTTTGTTTGATTGTTTACACAGGAATTCAGAGAGGTAATCACAAAAAAGTGTACATTGATTTTTGACACAATGCAAAAACAAACACTTGTAGGCTTAAACATAGTTTATAACAATAATGTCTAAAAGACATAATTATCCTCAATAAATTCAGTAATATACAGTACCTCAGCTGATAATGAGATGTAGAATTATCTTCAGTATTTTTTTATGTTTACTACTATTGCCCAGAACTACTCACTAACTGACTTTGTTTGTAAGAAAGCCATGCTTCACAACAAGAATGCAACTTTCTTGTCACAAACCCCCTACATTTCAGTATAAGGCACTCATATCTTGATAGGGTCCTTCAGTATAATTAATTATAAGTAAAAAAAAAAAAATCCTGCCTTTCACCTAAAATGAACTTACTCCTCCAAACGGGAGTACCTAGTAGTCCTGAGCTGAGGTCTTCCTGAATGTAAAATTTCAAGTAGAGAAAATGTTAATAGAGGCTAAAGAGAGAATAGACCTGATATTAAAAGCCTGGAAAACAGCAAAGAAAAATCCAAAATCTGGAAAACAGCAAAGAAAAAAATTGATCAGCAGTTTCTCATAGTAAATAGGGACAAGAAAAAGAAATAAGAGGAGCAGCAAGCTGGACTCACACAGTGCACAGGGCCCACTGCACTTCAGGTAACATGAGCAGGAATAAATTTCAACACTTGGAAGAAGCTCACAGAGCCACTTACACGTTTGACATTGTGAGACAGACTGTTACATCATACTGTGCAAGAGAAAAACGGGTTAAGTCCAGCTTGCTAAGTCATTGACCTCAGAGCAAAAACCTCTTGAGTACCATGCCAGCATCACACAAGGATCAAAACATCTCTTTCAGAAGCATAACCCCAAATGTGATCTTTAATTGGGAATCCTTCTTTGTCCTTGGTTATTTTATTTGTAAATCTTTCGTTGTTGAAGATTTGCTTGGTACTACTCATGTAACCCAACTCTTTAAAGATCATACTCTTAAGCTAGAACAGCAAGAGCTCCACCCCCTTCCTGTACTGGCATCTTGAATTACAAGGAAGGTCTTACCAATCACAGTAAGTAGCATTCCACTCCTACTGAGAAAAGAAAATCCCTGACATAGTTTTTTTTTTTTAACCAGTAATCATAATGTAATTTCTACTAGTTTTAGAGATTTATGTTTATGATAGCTGATTTATTGGTATGGGTCCAAAATTAACAGCTTAAGAAAGTGAGAGCATTCAAAGGGGATTCAAGCTCTCAATTTAGAAATTTCAAACCATTCATTTCAAGACTGCTTTTTAAATGAACTCATTGACAGTATCTGCCAAAAATGTTCATTGAAAACTGGACTTGGACCCTTTTGTTTGATGAGATAAGATAAGCAAGACTTCTTTAAATCTCCATATTAGCTGCTCCTAATGTATGTAGCAAGGAAGATACAGTCATAGTCAACAGTGTAGACACTTGCAGCATCTGTCATCTTGTAACAGCATTTAAGTAGTCAAACATCTTTCCTTTGCTCTTATAAAGATATACCATGAGCTGAAATTCAAGTAAAAAAATTATCAAAATTCATTTCCACTGGTTTATGTAAAAGAGTGAAAGCTGTTTTTCTCTTTCACTTGAGGGCAACACATACCCAAAGTACAAACACAGGAATCTTCACAAATCTAACATTGCTCAGGACACATGGCCTTCTGTTATAGAAGATGTTAAGTGAAAAGAGCATTCGGTATAAATATTAAATAATTAAATTAAATTGTTTATATAAATAAATAAATATAACCAATAGACTTCTACAGTTCAGTTGAACGCCCTTTGATTAGCACTGTGGGGTTGATGTCGTCTAGTCTGGAATGGGAGGCACTTGCATTGATGGTGGCTGCTTTGGTAGGCTGTGGATCTTGCACATTGAAGGAGGTGAAAGGGCAGCCCTGCACATTATTACAGATGAGAGACTGAATTGAGGCAGTGTTGATGATCTTAAAACCCACTTCTCCTCCAAAAGTGCTTGGCTTCCAGTATTGAGGAGAACAGATGGGATTACCCATAAGTCCTTTCAGGGAGAATGGTGCTCCGAGTTCTACCATGGTCTCCCCAAAGATAGCATCTGGACGAGGCTTTTCCACCAGCAGGGCAGGGTACAGCTCCATGGCATCGATGTCACTGTAGAGGGCTTTCAACTCTGCAGCCATTTCCTTCTCTCCTGGAAGGTAAAGAAGACAGAGATATAGGCAATGTCAAACTAGGAAAAGAAGAAAATAGTTCTGGCTTTCAGGCATAGGCTTTCCCCCTGCTCACTAGCTCACTCCCATTCCCACCCCTCCTTCTCAATAAACTGAGTCCTTAAAAAGGAGAAAGAAGGAGAAGGAAGAGGAGGAGGTTCATCCCTTATCAAATTCTCTCTCACTTTCTCTTTTCCCATTTAATCCTTGATCCTTTTAAGAATTTTAGAATCAATCTCTTACCTGTAAGTTCTTCAAATGATGTATAAGGCTTCAGGGAGAAGCGTTTGCGATACTCATTGAGGGACTGGTATTTCATCTCTCTGCTCTGGTCAATGGAGGCCTTGGCCACTGCTTTTACTGCAACTGGAACATTCCTACCCCCAGCAACCTGAGGAAAGGGCATAATAAAATGTGATTCTTAGGCATATTCCTGTTGTCCTATGTCTTGATGTCAACACCTGTAGCCTGTAATGAACTTGTCTTTTACAATTACAAAAAAATAAGCTGACAGACAAGTCTGCATATTTACTTTTATAATCTGTCAGATGATTGCAAGCTTTTTAAAGTACTAGTTTTAAGATAACGTTTTTGTAATTTGCTTGATAGCTGTAGACTAAAACTATAGCCTTTCAAAAACCACCCAGGCTTCGTGTTTCAAGATAAAACATCTAGTTATCCTTACAGTAAAAGGAAAAATTATCTCTATGACAGAAATCCTAAAGTAACTGACCCCCTTGCTCTTGCTTTTCAGGAATAATGCTTACCCGGCCAGCAATCTGTCTGGTGAATGATTCAACAAACTGGGTGAGTCCATGCTCGATGAGGATGGAGTTGTTGTAGAGGAACTGTTTAAAGTTGTACTCCTGGTCCTCGATTTGAAAGGTGTCGGGTAGCAAGGGGTGCCAGTGGTACAGTGTGTTGAATTCAGCTGCAATGCGGTTCTGATACTGGAACTGCTGGTTGAAAAGCAGCTCCGGGTCGAACTTGAGTTTGAAGTGGTAGCCACTCAGGTGCTGCACATAGTCTTCTATCACAATCTTGATAGTCTCTCCTGTTGGACAACACAGAGAGTTTGTTTCCCTTGCCATCAAACAGTAGGCATGCTACCAGTCATGTTCATTCTCGCTATTCACAACAGAGCGTCCAAACATAGCAACCGTAACATGTGAATGAGTTTTTCTTTCTCCTTGGGGAGATGGTCTTACTGGTTTTCTCTTACTCACCTATCAGAATGAGCCTGCTCGTCTGGAATAGCTGCTCATCGTCCCACTCAGGATGCTCCTGTTTAAGCACATCACACACTCTGTTGTGCTCCCGAAGCCAGATGGTAGCATACATCATCAGACCAGGCACCAGCCCAAAGACCTCCTGCCCCACAGCAAACCGTAGGTGCTCAGGGGTGTGAGGAGGGTACATCATCTCCGCCTCGGTGTCTTTGACTGTAGGAGGATACACCTCTCCACCAATGACCTAAGCCACAACAGTAAAAATAGCAGAGTCAAAACAAATACACACACACACACACAAGCAGCAGTTTCAAAATGTAAATGTAAATGGCAGGTGACAATTCCTAAAAATGCAAGGAAAATACCTGATATTTCAATTTTCCATCCTTGAAAAGGCGCAGTTTATGTTGCCTGTCTAGAGTTTCACCGTAAATGTGGTTTAAATCCACCTAGAAAATTATGGAGAAATTTCAATTTATTGATGCCTTACTATCATTTGTTATTAAATTTTGATGACTTAGCTTTCTTTAAAATTCAACAAGTGATTATTTTTATATGTATGAGTGCTTGCCTATATGTATGTATATACATCAGGTATATGCCAGGCGCCCAACCAGGTCAGAAGGAGGCATTAAATCCCCTAGAACTGATGGTTCTAGAGATAGATGGTTTAACTACCAAGTGGGTGTTGGGAACTTAAGCTGGCTCCTCAGCAAAAGCGCTAAGTGTTCTTAAACACTGAGTTATCAAGTCCAACAAATGACTTCTTCATAGTCACAAAATACTAAAATAATGTCTTCCAGCGCTACAAGCCTGTACTCCTCTTTTTTTATTAGTTTATTTTACATCCCTCCCTCCTCTCCTCCCATTCTCTTTTCCTACCCCCCCCCCCGTCTCCCCTCAACTCACTCCTGTAAGTCTCTTTATGTTGAATGGTATTAGTACTTTATATTAAATACAGTACATGCCTCATTATAACCATGATAGTTATTTTTATATTATTTTAAGCAGCATAGTCAGGGTGCAGCTATTTTTTGGAGGGTTGGGCCTCTACCTCAATGATAGAGCACAGTGCTTAACAATCACCAAGTCCTAAGGCCACTTCCCAGTGTTACCAATAATTAATTAATTAAGTTTTAGAAGATGTAGCATTTTTTGTAGATCAAAATTTTAAACTAAATATGTAAGGATAGCTTACATTAAAATATCTCTGTGTATGTCTGTTTATTTTTACTCAACTAGTGAATGAAAATGGAACACTCTATTATGGCTTTAGTAGACATGACATTTGTATAAAAAAATGGGTGTGATTTGTTTGGCATGGCAAGATGTCAGCTTTTCCTAAGGATTTTCGTTAATTCTGAGTTAAGCCTGTCTTACCCCATGGCCCAGTCCTCGGGTGAAGCCAGGTCCTCGTTTCTGATCTGTCTTGAAAAACTGATGAGTGAAGTGCTGGGCAAAGAATGCAAACATCATATTTGAGCCTTGGGGATCAGGGATGAACTTTCTCCTTAGAAGAACTTTTTCCAGAACTTCTTTTGAATCAGGAAGCTCCTTATTTCCTGAAACATAAAAACTCAAAAGTAAAAACCCATTCACATATTTGTTGAAGCAAACAGATGGCTGTCTAATTCATGAGAGCATTCGTCACTTCTAAACATAGTCTCACCAATGGAGTTGTTTTGCTTTGATGCACAGTCTTATGCTTATACCCCATGCTGACTCAAACTCCCTCTCTATGCCAGGTTGGCCTGGAGCTTACTGATGAACCTTTGCCTGAAGTCCATCTAATGCTGAGATTACAGGCAATGAGTTACCTTGCCAAGAGTACAAGAATTTTGGGGGAACAACTTATTGAACAGTTTTACCTATTTTAACCAATGCCAATTCTATTTAGCACAACATAATAATGATAAGACATTATATCAAAGTGAAGATTTACTTTTATGGAATAGGCACTTTAAAAATCCTCTGTGGATAGCCATATAAGTTACAGTTTTAAATGAATGAAAAACTAAGGTGCCCTTTCTAAGTGCACACCCAACCATCACTGCAATTGTTACAGCTCTATTTCTTCCCACTCACCTTTCACACCCATGGGAGTCGGGCAGTCATCAGCCACAGGAGGAAGGGCTCTGGTATAGTAGGAGAGATTGGAGAAGGCTTCCCAGCTTTTATAACCATAGTGCACATTGTAAGTTGGTGGACTGTCAATCAAATGTGATCTGGCTGGAATTTTAAAGAAAAAAATTTATTGTCCCTGATATGAAAAGAACAAGTGAATGTTATTTATCATTGTACGACATAGAAGGCACAGAGATGGGCTTTAATTCAGACAAAGATACCCTGCTTTAAAAGGCAACTGAAAATGTGTCTTCAATAAGCTCAAGCCTTACACAGGACCTTATGCTCCAGTAGTCTTTGAGTTTTCAGGTACCACCTACTCCCTGTTCCTGTATCCCAATGACTGAAGCAGCTGGGCATTCAACCATTTGCTTTAAAGGGTGCTGCATGTTCAGAACAATTCTGGGAGCCATAGGTACTCAACAAACAAGACAAGCATATTTCCTCCACAGGAATGAAGGTTGGGTTCATTTCCTGGCTACAGGATCACTTGTCAGTGTTGTGGGCATTTGGAAGGGGAGTATGGAGGGTTGAAAAGGTATATATCAAGCCATTTTGAAAAGGTTGGGAATATTTCTTTGTGTTGGGTTTCTAGTGCATATTTTTGCCAGAGAATGCTAGAAGCAAGGGAGGTTTGTACTTACATGTCAACACATATCTCATGATTGAACTTCGAAGGAAGGGAATGTTATTGACAATGTTCCAGACTCCCTTGAAGTGTGTCAGGATGTAGTGTACTGTGTTTGGGGTGGGCTTCAGCAGCAACTTAATCCTCGTCAGAAACTCAGCTGGAGAGAGAAAGAGCAGGAGGGAGAAATTAGTAGACACTTCCCACATGGCACTAATGTACAAAATGATGGTAACTGCATGTGGCCCCATTCCAAAGGAGGAAACCCCAGGAGAAACTTACGTATAGTGCAGTTTTCCCCGTAGAATCCTGTCCGGGTACAATCACATTTATACTGGTCAAATCCTATGCTCATACATTCACCTCGGTTTTGACAGGGGTTGGAACAGCAAGGATTTGCTACATTAAGAAAAAAAACATAAGAATAAAAATAAGACAGCCTGTAAGTCACTCTTGGTCATCCTCATCTTAACTTAAAGATTTAATTGTGTTACTATAGGTCAAGTTTACAATGGTAAGTTAGAAATACACAGGTAGTCGGGAGGGGGAGTTGGGGGGAGAGACTATTTTAATTAAGTCTGTCTTATCAAATGGCTGTAATATAGACTTAGCAGTTTCTTTTTTCTAAGCAAGAGAAGCAGAGGACCTAACATCATAGCTCACATTATTAACATTTTCACAATAACTTCTTAAATGTTCAGATTAGAACGGTTAAGTAGCACTTTCGAAATTAAAATGGATCGATCTAGTACATTAGTCAAAATTTAGTGTGAAGAAAACCAAAGTCAAACAGTTTACTTTTAACGTTTTGAATATCTTTTTAAAAATGTATTCTGGATTTTCTTGGGGGCAGAAAAGCACTGGCGGGTATTTAGAGTAGTCATTTCTAATCAGTCGCCCCACACCTGCAATTCACATGTATAGATCATATCTTACCATGAAGACAACCCGAAAACTATTGGCTATTGGCTTTTTAAAGCAAATGAGAGTAGCTCTCTGCTCCCCTAAGTAATTGGCCCATAACCTGAGAGCCAGTGACAAAAGCAAGCCATCCTTGCGTTCCTCCTGACCCAAGTGGTCCAGGCTGTTTGCCACTGCGCAGTCCCCGCACTAGAAAAAGGAGGTCTGCGCTGGAAGTCCTTCAGCACCTTTGGGTGCGGGGCCACTTACCTGCATGGGTGAGCGCCAGAGCGGCACAGAGCAGCACAGCTCGGAAGAGCATCTCGGAGGTGGCGGCGGCGGTGGTGGCGGAGGTGGTTGAGCTGGCGGGACGCAGCGCTGAGTTCCTTCGTGGGCAGTCTTCTGACACTCCTGGAGCTCTCCGCTCGCAGTTTGACAACTGGCTGCTAACGGGGAGAACCTTGCTTTTATGCCTGAAAAAGTGGCCCCCCTCCCCCACGTGACGCTGCGGTGACTGGTTCTTTCCGCCCAGTCTTTCCCCTACCCCCAATAGCCTTTCCCCACCCCCTCCGCTTCGGAGAGTTGCGCAAGGCGGGTGGGGGCAGGGCTCTTACCCACGCAAACGGAGACGAGGGAAGCCGGGAAGCTGCCCTCGGCTGCCCCAGGTGGTGCCAAGAGAACTGCGCCGCCCTCCCGCATCCCTCCTGGCGCCCCGAGCGGTTCCTGTGCCCGCGCCCACGCTCACTCTCTTTGGGGTCCCCGGCTTCCTCCCTGTCCCGCATCCAGTGCTCCTGGCGGGGACCAAGGAGCGCTGGGATGTCACGTTCCTCTCCCAGATCCGAAGTGGGAACGCAGGGAATCCCCGCGCCGCCCCCCGCTGGGGCGGTCTGACGTGCGTGCTGCCCAGAGCGCACACACAGCCACCGTTTTTTTTTTTTTTATTTATTTATTTAATTTATTCTATTTTTGATGAAGTGAGGGGTCTGCTGTCAGGGTCACACCGTACTGGTGGGGGTAGGGTGAAGTCTGTCACAGAACAGCACCCAGGCTCCTAGGTCGTAGCCCGCCCATAGCACCGGTGTTTCCAAGGGACAGAGTCTGAGCTTCACTTCATAGGAATGCTAAGTGCCCACGGCATTGCTATAAGGTATTTTTTCCTCTCCCTGCTGCTGTGCTTTTATTATTTCGATCAACAACTCTTTTTACAGGATATATCACTAAAAAGGAATTCTTTCTTTCTTCTTCTTTTTTTTAAACATGTACTTTTTTGACTTTTTCTGTCCACATTTTTTTTTTTTTCCAAGAAGGTGTGTTATGGCCATGGGTCAAAAGATAATACCTATGTTTCTATAACTGGCCTTATTCTGGCTAACCTTCAAACCCCAATTCATTCTGAAACATTGTTAAGAAATT
The DNA here is from genome assembly GCF_003668045.3 of Cricetulus griseus. Taxonomy (NCBI): domain Eukaryota; kingdom Metazoa; phylum Chordata; class Mammalia; order Rodentia; family Cricetidae; genus Cricetulus; species Cricetulus griseus. Next base: position 41,418,311 of record NC_048598.1, read on the forward strand.
AATTGCATAGAAAGGTGATTTTTGACAGTTTTGAATGTCATTCTGCTGTTTGGTGGTGGCCAGGAAAGGATATATGAGGATGGAATAGTGAAAAACAAGCAAAAATAAGGAAGTTAGGAAACTAAAGAAATCAATTAAAATTTTGTTGTTCTTAGCATGGATGGAGTCTGAAATTAAACTATTTCCTCAGGAAAATGGTTTGAGGCAGACTGGGCAACACAAGACCTAGGCTCAAACAAACCAAACAAAAATTTATAGAGAGAAAGGAAAAGCAATGAGGGAAAAACCCACGAAAACAACAATTAGAAAACTATACCAAATATCTCAATCTGAGGAAGTCTTGGAGAAATTAAAAATACTCATGGAATTTTTTTCAACTATTTGCTTCATGTGTGTGCTAATTTGATTCTACATGAGACATAGTGACTAAAATTCCATCTCATCCAGCCCTTTGTTCTAGTCATGTTTAATCACTCCATTTCTGGCACTCCCAACCTTTTACACCGATTCCTGTGTGAAATTTCAACTAAATGCACAGATCATTTTCATTTTAGGTAGTTCCTTTAAGTAGTTCTTGGTTTCTGTTTTCTTTTGAGTGGATTGCATGTGCTAAAGCTAAGTTTATTAGAACTACCGAGTTCAATTCTAACTCTTGACAGTGTAGTCAAATCTCACAGTGTAATCTTGAAATGATTTCGAACAATCCCATCCTCTTCTGATGTTAGTTGTATAGCTGCTATGTAGAGAAGTATATTCTGATGCTCTTAAGAAGATTATGACATGGGAAAAAGCAGTGCACGGTGGTGCTGGCCTTTATTCCCAGCACTCAGGAGCCACAGTGAGGATGATCCTGAGGCCTGCCTGGTCTACAGAGCAAGTTTCAGGGTAGCCAGTTCTACACAGAGAAATGCTGTCCCTAAAAAATAAAAAAAGATTATGAATTCAAAAGTGAGGAGAAAACAGGATAGAGAATAGTCACATTAAGACTATTTGAAATGTAAAGACATTGGAACACAATCATAGCGGAAATTTGATTTAAAAAGCTGTATGTTTCAATTAGTTGATTTAGTCTGTAATTTCAAATAAAAGGTAAAGAGAGATCTGTGTAGCTATTGAGTCACACAAGAATTCAGGAAGAAACTTGGACCTTGAGGATAAGAGCAATCTTGAAAGGAAGTCCAAATAAGGATGCAAGGGAAAATATTTTGTAATTGTTTGCTTTAAACACATCTGGTACGCTAGAATGAAATACATAGGTACATTTTGAATACTGATTACAGGAGGATATAAAATGTCCCCAAATCAAGAAGGTTTAGCCTGTTTTCTATAGCAAAGAACAGTGGTAATGATGTACTTCAGTAAAATTTTTTATTGTATGGCAGCTATAGCTGTTAATTGTGCAGAAATTTAGTGTTTATCTGTACATTTGGGTACATGTATGTGTCTGTTATACAAAATATATTTTGTTAGTGTCTGAATTTTTTGGGGGGAAACTCTAAAGGAAAATAAGAAAGTATATTTACTTCTTCCAGAGAAATCTGTTGAGTTTTACTGCCCTCTTCTGCTACTTGAATTTTCAGCAACATTCCCCCCCTTAAGATGCTGGTATAATGTTTTTATATAATCACACACACAGTGTTCATGTTAGATTTAAAGTTCATGCATGTACTGAAAATAAGTGACATTTTTGTTGTTGTTGTTTGAGATAGGGTCTCTCTGTGTAGCCCTGGTCGTCCTGGAACTCACTCTGTAGACCAGGATGGTCTCAAACTCAGAGATTTGACTGTCTCTGCCTCCCAAATGCTGATACTAAAGACATGCACCACCACCACCTGGCTAATAAATGACATACTTCTTAATTCAAGCAGTAGCCTACTCATAATAAGTCAAAGAATTATATAGATTGAAAGCAAAAAGGGAAGATACATCATCTTAATATTAATCAAGAAAATATAAAATAGTTCCTTTTATTTTTATATTGAGTACTCTCTAAAGCAAGGAAAAATTAGGAGGAATAAGGAAGAGTATGGTGGTGGGTTTAAGGAAGTCCACAAAACCCAGATGAGTGATTAACAGGTATATATGAGGGGAGCACTCACACAAATGATGGTAAATAACTGCCAAGGTCTTCCCACTCCTGAAAATACAGGTTCTGCCCTTCCAGATGCTCCAACCACAGCCCAAAACAGCGAACCAGCTCCTCCTCTTCCTTATATGGGGTCACATTGGCACACCTGAAGCCACGCCCTTAGGATTAGGACACCACCCCAAGTCTACTGGTGGAACAAGATGCCACTACAAGAGTATTATATTTGATAGGATAGTAAATTTGATAGGATAGGATATTCTTCAAGAAGGTATAATAATCCTTATATACACTAAAAAAAAAGGACATCGATATACATGAGGCCAAAATGAATAAAACTGCAGGGAGAAAGACATGCTGGGCACTGAAGTACTCCTTTATCAGAAATCGACAGGTTTGTTTGGCAGATAATATAAAGGAGATAGCCGAAGTCAGAAGAACTATAAATCAACTAGACATTATTAACATCTAAGGCAGTTTTGTGAAGGATAGCAATATAAACATTCTTCTAAGTTACATGGAACATTCAATAAAATAAACCACATTCTAGGCTATAAACACCTTAACACACTTAAAAATAGTAATCATACAATGTGTATCTCAGGCTAAGGATAAATTAAATTAAAATATGAATCACCAAGAACAATAAAACAGGCAAAATAATGCATGCCTATTATCCCAGTATTTAGGAGGTAGAGACAGGAGGATGAGGACTTCAAGGTCATTCTTGACTACATAGAGAGTTTGGGTCTTAACTATGAGACCCCGCCTTTAAAAAAGTAAAGAAAAAGGAGGGTGAGGGGGAAGAAAAAAGCAAAATGAATCACTAATATCTGGAAAATCCCCAAGTAGTTGCAGATCACAAGATACATTTTAATAACGTAGGCTTCAGAGTGGAAGCTCAAAGGATATTAAAAAATATTTTGAGTCAAGTGAAAGTACAACTTGAAATGTTTAAAATTCAGGAAAAGCAACACTGAAAGTTCTAGCGCTAAATGCGCAGGTGAAAAAAGAAGACTGAAAATCAAAACTTTATCAGAATAGAAAAAAGGAGCAGTTAAGTCCAAAGAACAGAAACAACAGAAATCTGAAAGAATATCAATAAGAGTAAAGCCAGGAAATTAATAGAGAGACTCAACATATTTCAAAAGGCCGATAAAATTGATGTCTCTAGCCAACCCAACTAAGAAAAAAAAATACCAGAAAGGAACCTAATCACAAAGACCTCAGGAAGAGGAAGCTGTCAGAAAACATGGACATTAGGAAAATAATAAAAGTATACTATAAACAAGAGAGTCTGAGACGGAGGGTTGCTGCAAGTTAGAGGCCAGCCTTGTCTGTATAGGGAGTTCAGGCCAGCCAAGGTTATATGGCAAGACCTTGTCTCAAACAATCAACAGCAATATTAAAAATTATATTGACAGCCTTTATGCTTTGAATGGAAATGTACCAATCTATTCTTTCCCTGGCCTCCCTTCCTCTGAGTATATGGTATATGGTATATGGATGTAGTGCCCAAAGATGAGTGTGCAGATGCCTCCTGAATGCATTTGGACATCAGAGCACGTTACATTTGTCTTCCTCTTTTGGAGGTCAGAGCAGGATATCAATGCCTTCCTCTATTGCTCTTCCCCTTGTTTCCTTGAAATAGGGTATTTTACTGAAAAAACAAAACAAAACAAAAACATGCTTTTAGGGCTAGGCTGCCTGGCCAATGAGTTCTTGGGTCCTCCTTTCTCTGCCAGCCAGTTACTGATACTTGTAGCCCTCCATTCCAGCTTTTTTTTTTTTTAAATGTAGGTGCTGGAGATTCAGATTTAGGTTCCCATGTTTGCAAATCAAGTGTTCTTATCCACTGAGCCACCTTCCTAGCCTCTGTACCAACTTTCCTTTGACACACACACACATACACACACACACACATACACACACACACACACACACACACACACACACACACACACACACACACACAGAGAGAGAGAGAGAGAGAGAGAGAGAGAGAGACAGACAGACAGACAGACAGACAGCAGGCAGACACACACATACAGTTTATTTATTTGTTTAATGTGTATCCCTGTGTTCTATGTGCAAGATTACTGCCGGTGGAGACCAGAAGAAGGCATCATATGCCCTAGAACTGGAGTTACAGAAGGTTGTGAGACATTCTGTGTGTGTGCAGGGAATTGAACTAGGGACCACTGGGAGAGCAGTCAGTACTTTTTAAAACACTGAGCCATTTCTGTAGCCCCATGTACCAACTTTTTGAAAGTAAATTCTATAAAACATCATGTAAGAAGAGAACAGTTGCTGAATCAATAATAGCCCTGCCAAACAGAAAGAATCAGGGCTTCACGGGCTTGCTGGTGAACTCTGCCAAACACTTGAAGAATAATCTCTGTTAAAAAGTGGAAATAGAGGTGCTACTAGCTCAGTCTATAAGGCTAGTTGTGACCTTCACACTGAAGTCAACAAAGACATTACAAAGACAACTACAGCATTAATATTCAAGCAAGACAATTAAACACAGGGAGATGGCTTAAATGATGGTTAAGAGCACTGACTGGTCTTCCAGATGACCTAACTTTGGTTTCCAGTACCTATATGACCTCTTACAGCTATCTGTAACTCCAGCTCCAGGGCTTTGGCATCCTCTTCTCATCTCTGAGGACACCAGGCATTCACATGGTACACAAACAAAACACAGGAAGAAACAAAATGCAGTCAAAACACCGATATGCATTAAATGAATAAACTTTAAACACAAACATTAAAAATTCAAGTCAAGCAATTGCAAATATAATTGATTATATATTGTGACCAAGTGGAATTTTTATATCTTTTTTATTTAATAATGTTTTCATATAACATATAGAAGATATATATATATATATTTCTTTTATTCTTCTCTTATACATTACATCCTGGCTGCAGTTTCCTCTCCTTCCACTCTTCCCAGTCCTCTCCATACCTCCCCTCTCCCCATATCCACTCATCTTCTGTTTCCCTTAAAAAAATAAAAGAGCATGCCTCCCAGGGATATCAACTGAACACAGTTGCAATACGACTACTCATGTCAAGGCTCATATCTCATGTCAAGGCTGGACATGGCAACCCAATAGGAGGAAGAGGGTCCCAAGTTCAGACAAGAGCCAGAGACACCCCCTCCCCCCACTCCCATTGTTGGCAGTCCCACAAGAACACCCAGCTATACAACCATAAGGTATATGCAGAGGACCCAACTCCACCCATACAGGATCCTTGTTTGTTGCCTCAGTTTCAATGAGCCCCTGTGACCCTGGCTTAGTTGATTCTGTGGGCTATGTTCTCATGGTGTCCTCGACCCGCTGGTTCCTTCAATCCTTCCCCCTCCTCTTCTATGAAGTTCTCCTGGATCTGCCTAGTGTTTGGCTGTGGATCTGCATCTGTTCTCATAAGATGCTGGGTGATGCATCTCCAATGACAATTGGTCTAGGCACTGATCTATGAGTATAGCACAATATCAGTAATCATATTGTTGAAGTTTTTCATTTTTCCTCCCAGTCATGTTTGGTTTTATCCTAGGTCTCTGGGCTTTGGATTCTGGCACTGCAGGCAGTGGAAGGCATGGGCTTCCTCTCATGGCCAGGGTCTCAAGCTGTCCTAGTCACTGGTTGGCCACTCCCATAATTTCTTTGCCACCTTTACCCACAGCACATTTTGTAGGCAGGACAGATTGTAGGTCGAAGGCTATGTGGCTAGGTTGGTGCCCCAATCCCTCCACTGGAAGTCTTGCCTGGTTACAGGAGATGGCCATTTCATTGGTTGGCTACCCCAACAAATTCTGCTCCACCATGACTTCAGCATATCTTGGAGGCAGAGCAGACTGTGGCTTGGTTGGATCCCAGTCCCACTCCTGGAAACCTTGCCTGGTTATAGAAGATGGCTGGTTCATGCTTCATATCCCCATTATTGCCATTATTGTCGATAGGGTCACTCTTGAAGATTCCAGGGAGTTTCCACTGTGCTAGATTTCCACATTGGCTCCCAAATGCTTCTCCATTCTGGTCATCTCTCCCAGTCAACTCTCCTTCCAACTCTCTCACCTCCACCTGATCCCTTTGGTTCCCATGCCCACCTGCCCCCTGTCCAGACACAAAGCCTATTCTGTTTCCCCTTCCCAGGGAGATCCTTTTATCCCACTTTTAGTTCCCCTTGTCACTTAGCCTTCCTGGGTCTGTGGATTGTACTTAACAGCCAGTGTCCACTTATGAGTGAGTACATATCAGGTTCATCTTTCTGGGTCTGGGTTACCTCGCTCAGAATGATTTTTTTTTCTAATTCCACCAATTTGCCTGAAAATTTCATGATGTCATTGTAAATGTACCACATTTTGTTTATCCATTCTTCAGTTGAAGAACATCTAGGTTGTTTCTAGTTTCCGTCTATTATGGATAAAGCCACTATGAACAAGTTTGAGCAAATGCCCTTGTGGTAGGATGGAGTATCCTTTGGGAATATGTCCAAGAATGGTATAGCTGTTTAGGTAGGTGTTTCTAACTTTCTGAGGAATTTCCATATTGACTTCCATAGTGGCTGTACAAGTTAGCACTCCCACCAGAAATGGAGGAGTGGTCCTCTTACTCCACACCCTCACCAGCATGAGCTGTCCCTTGTGTTTTTGAGTTTAGCCATTCTGACAGGTAGAAGATGGAATCTCATCTGTTTTGATGTGCATTGCCCTGATAGCTAAGGATATTGAACATTTCTTTGAATGTTTCCCAGCCATTTGAGATTCTTCTGTTGAGAATTCTCTGTTTAGATCTGTATTCCATCTTTTAAAAAATTGGATTATTTGGTTTGTTGATGCCCAGTTTCTTAAGTTCTTAATGTACTTTGGAAATCAGCCCTCTACCAGATGTGGAGTTAGAGCCTTTCCTATTCTGTAGGCTTCCATTCTGTCCTATTGACAGTGTCTTTGCCTTACAGAAGCTTTCCAGTTTCATGAGGTCCCATTTATTGTCAATCTTAGTGTCTGTGTTATTGGTGTTCTGTTAAGGAAGTTGTCTCCTGTGCCTATGTGTTCTAGGCTATTCCCTACCTTTTCTTCTATTAGGTTCAGTGTACCTGGTTTTAGGATGAGATTTTTGATCCACTTAGACTTGAATTTTGTGAAGCATAATGGGTCTACTTGCATTGTTTTACATGCTGACATCTAGTTTGACCAGCACCATTTGTTGAAGATGCTATCTTATTTCCAGTGTATTTATGGAATCATTAAAAACAAACAAGCAAACAAAAAAAACAAAAACAGGTGTCCTTATGTCTGTAGATTGATGTTTGGGCCTTAACTTTGATTCTTCTGATCAACCTGTCTGGTTTTATGCCAATGCCATGAAGTTTTTATAACTATAGCTCTGTAGTACAGCTTGAAATAAGGGTTGGGGAGACCTCCAGGAGTTCTTTTATTGTATAGAATTGTTTTAACTATCCTGGGGTTTTTGTTTTTCCATCTGAATTTGGATATTATCCTTTCAAGATCTGTAAAGAATTGTGCTGAAATTTTGCTGAATTGTAGATTGTTTTTGGTGGGATGATGATTTTACAGATCCATGAGCATAGGAGATCTTTCCATCTTCTGATATCTTCTTCAATTTCTTTCTTCAAAGACTTCAAGTTCTTATTATACAAGGCTTTCTTGGTTGGAGTTACCCCAAGACATTTTATATTATTTGTGGCTATTGTGAAGGATGAGTTCACCATGGAGTGCAAGCGTGGAGGTCAGAGGAGAACACTGTGGAGTCAGTTCTTTTCTTCCAGCTTTATGTGGTTCTGGTAATGGAACACAGATTTCCAGGCTTATGAAGCCAACACCTTTACCCAATTAGCCATCTTGCTGGATCATAAATATAATCTTAAACAAATGATGTTACAGTAAATGAACAGACAACAGTTTGCTTACAGTATTAAATACAATATGTCAAACCATAATAGTCCTAGTTGACATTGTAAGAGTATTGTACTAGTCAGGATTCTCTAGAGGAACAGAACAGAAATATATATATATATATATATATATACATATATATATATATATATATATGTATATATATATATATTCTGGGAATATATGGGAAGCCCAAGAATTCAGCAGTTGTTGAGTCTACAAAACTGAATGTCTTGGCTGGTGTTCAGTATATGCAGGAATCCCAAAGAAGTAGGCCAGAGTAACCATAAGCAGGCTGAGAGAGAGCTTCCTTCTTCCATGTCCTTTTATATAGACTACCACCAAAAGGTGTGGCCCAGATTAAAGGTGTATCTTCCCACTTCAAAAGATCTGGATTAAAAGTGGGTCCTCCTACTTCAAATGATTTAATTCAGAATAAAAATTCCTTGCAATTATACCATGTCACTTATGTTTTCGTTAATTCCAGATATAAACAAGTTGAAAACCAAGTATAGCCAGAGCAAGTCTACCCCTTGTCAGCTTGACACACAATCGTATCTTTATGTCATGCTTAATTGCCACATGAAAATAATAATTATGCCATAATTATGCCTAACACAATATAGCTAGCCCATGTACAATTGCAAACACATTTTATATTTAACCAGGGCATAATTAAGCCTAACAATGTAACTATACCATGTACAACTAACTGAAAAGACATTATAAGTTTTAGAATAGGTTGTATTCTTGAAGTATCTCAAAACTAAAATAGGATAACCACTGATATTGTCTTTTTAAACAATTAGTCATCTGTTTATTTATCTCATAGCTCAAAGTCCAATTCAGTTTCACCCATAATATGTATACTCTACATCTGTTTCTTTTTCTGTATTAACTTTGAAGCAAATTTGGACATTATATAAAGTGTTTACCTCTGTAGGGAAGGGAATGCTTACCTGGGGGCCAGACCCAGCTTGCATCTAGCTTGCTTCCATTTTGCCTACCCAGTATCCTACCATAAACCAATCCCAACCCCTTAATTCATGCTATATTATGAAATAAAAACAACAAGGAAAGAAAATAGAAGCATCTGTACAAACAACATTCTAAACAAAATATGACAGAAACACTCGTGCCAATTATAACCCTTGTTTCTGCAATTGGTCACATGACCTTAGGTATTTATATATACTTTTCCTCTGCTACCTATTCTGTATCTCCTCCAGGGATTCAATAATGTTTTCACTATTTTCTCTGGCAGCAACAACTCTAAAGGCTTCCATTTGGCCTTTCCAACCATAATAACCCTCACTCCAAGTCAAGGAAACAATGTGAGAATTCTGCCAACTTCTAAATATACCTATCCCAATTATATACTCTGGACTGGGGAAGTAACCACTGGACGAGGTCAGGGACCCACTGAACCTACTCCGAGGCAGACATCATCCAAACCTTTATTAATTTATTAACCGTGACCTTCTTCAGAAGCCCCTATTCTAACTAGAGGGCCACAAGTTTCTTTGGGTCTCCTGAAATCAGTGTCAATTCAGAATCATTATCCAGCAGATCCCAGAAAGTCTGATTGGATTTTTTCACCCAGTGTACAGTTACTCTTGTAAAATGTCTCCCTGGGGAAGGGCTGGCGAAGGGTTAACAGTAATATCTCTTAGGTATTTTACCAAGGTCCTTGCTTAGGGGAACCTGCCCACATCTGCAGGATGAACCTGCCCTTCATTCAAAGGGTTCTGGGTATACAAACTGACTCTAGTCTTGAAATTGATTCCTGGGGTGAGATTCCTTTTTGCCACAGTCCAATGGAGCCTTTCTTTCATTTGTTTGAGATTTTTTCCTCTTATACAGATTAAGCAAAAATGCAGTAGGCTTCTCATCTGTTTCATGCCTGAAAACACCATGATTGATTAGCCATTTCCCAAAAGTCTATACAAGTCATGCCACCATAAAAATCACTTGGCCTGTGCTGATCATTATAGTCAGGCCACTATGGACATTGCTTTGTCTATGCTGCCCATTATGATAACTGCTTTCATCTTGCTTTTTGACAATTCTGTGCTACACCTGCTACTTCCCACCCCAATTCAACAGCCAAGATATTTTTGAGAAACACAACCAATAGACTATGGTACTGAGGTATTATTCAGATCTAATAGGAAATGAGGTCTCTATCTATGGAAAGAGAATGAGGAATTCAAATGCATATTAGTAAGTGAATGCGGATGTAAAATAGCGCTTATCTCAAAGGGGAAAGAAGATGGTTTATTCTGAGCCCAATATGAGTCACCTGGCCCTAAAGGAACAGGGATTCTTAATATCCTGTTCTATAGGGACAGTTACATGAAACTTACTTCCAGAAAAAAGAAAGTCATATTTTGAGGGGCAAAAGTAGGGGGCTTAAAGCAAAGCAAGGCCAATTCTAGTTATGAGTTTTAGATGTTATCTGATGTCAGTCTTAGCTTTTGGGTTGGTGGAATCTGGTGGTCTGCCAAGAAAACATTTTAAAGGGTTTTACGTGATACTCAAAAGGATGCTAGGGAGTTGTCTCCACTGGTGTGGATAATGAATGGCTATTAAAGGGACTGAAAGTAGCTCAAACAAATAACTTGCAGGATTCTGACTGCAGAATTCTGCTTAGACTTGGGAAGTTCTAATCTCCATTCAACCTTGTCGAATCTAGAACTACAGTGTGCTTTCTTTTTCTGAGAACTTCAGACACCAATATGAAGAGGCAGTATACTACAGGATTTCACCAAGTTGGTGGGGAGATGCCATCACACATGTGTCAAATGGTACCTTCAACTGTAGAGTAAACCCTAGTGTGCACTATGGATTTGAGAACTAATGTGTGTGTTCATTGACTGCAATACTAGTATAACTCAGTGGAAGCTATTGTGGGCATGTGGGTAATGGGACTATATAGACACTCTTTATTTCTAGACTCCAAATAGCTTTGTTTTAAAATTAACTTTAATAAAATTAACCTTTAAATAATGGCTTCTGAGTTTGGCTGTTCTTTGTTATCTATCCCCCTCTGCATCTGTATTGCTGTAAGGAAGCAGCCTTTGCTAAAGGCATTGCGTGCTTGTTGGCTGGCTCTTCATAATCGCTGGAGAAAATCTTCAAGCTTGAATGCAGTGGTTTTTAAATAGCACAGATACTCTTGCTTTGAGTCCAGATAGGAAGTCTATTTCCTTTTCCACTAGACCCTCACTCTACCTAAGGGCAAACAGTTGAGGAATTTGTCCCTCCCAGTCTGCTTTGCACATCCACAAAGAACTTACCAGTGAAGTCACCTTCTCCCTTTTTTGATAAGCAGCCCACCTGTCCCACAATCCTCTCATGACTCCAGGAACCCAGCCATGTCTGTCCTCTCACATGAATTGCCACAGTCTGATTGTCCCCCCTGGGTCTTTTCATATCACCACACTAAAAACTCAACTTATCCTCTTCACCAAAAAAAAAAAAAAAAAAAAAAGAAAAAAAAAACGAGTCAAAAATATTGCCAGTCAAAATTAACACCTTTAATCCCAGAGCTTGGGAGGCAGAGGCAAGTGGATCTCTCTGAGTCTGAGGTCTGCCTGATCTACACACTGAGACCTTTCACTGTTCTTTATGGGGATGAATAATCTTGTGACCCATGCCAAGCCATGGTTAGTGTTTATCAGCATGGAATGGGACAGATTTAACTGCATTTCTCCTTTGTTCCTGGGTATATATGTTTCCCATCTCTCTTTCCTACAGACATAATAAATTCCATGAAGAAAGGATTTTAGCCGGCTTTGCTTAGTGTTATGTTCCAAATGCCTGGTATTTGGGTCACAGTAAATATTTGTTGAGTGGATGTGGTCTATTTTCTGTGAAATCAACTATAAAAATAGAATGTATTCATTTTATCATACAGTAGTTTCAAACCCAATGCGTCAACATTATTAAAATGTCTTTTTTTTCCCCCTAAATGCCACTGGTAGTTGTTGCAGAAGCTGTTGTAGTTATCTTGTGGTGGCTGGAACTTTGGCTGACATCTTGTGCTGGGGGATATAAGACATGGAATGTTCAAAATCTTTGACAGTACTCTTCAGACGGAGTCCTTAACCATTTCCCTTGGAACTTGTCTCACTATCAATTTCTTGTTTAACACATCTAAAAAAATGCTACACACACAAACAATCCCACTGGGTGGCATTTATCTGTAATCCCAGCACTTGAGAGTTGGAGGCAAGATCAGAAGTTTAAGGATATCCTCAGCTACAAAGTAAGTTCAAGGCGAGTCTAGGTTACAGGAAACCCTCATTAAAGCAACCTGTCTCAACAAAAGTAATTGACGGAATATATGTCCACTGTAAAGACCCTGGAGATTTGTAGGATGTGGAAGTTGGACAGGGTCTCATCTTCCTGAGTGAGGTGTAAGGGGAATGTTAAACACTTCCATACTTTTTGTGCACACAATAAACATAATCAAAAGACAAATTAAACTAGGGGGTAATTAAATGATGTTATTGGGTACCCAAAAAGAAAAATTCCCAAGAGGCCTGAATAAGTCAGATGGAATCTGTATTAACTGCTGGCAGAACTGTCCCAAACAGATTAGCCAGAAACAGCCCAACCTCCAGCTGGATTTTTTAAGGGAAAAAAAAAAATGCAGTTGTGACATCTACAGAAAGGCAGTGCCGGAAGTCTGCAACATTCAAGTCTTGCTTACAGACGTGGAGAGATAAAAGTTAAAGGGTCAGACTGTAAGTCACGATCACATTGTATAGGAATTTAGGGCTGGCCCAGAGACCGGTTTTAGCCAAGATAGTTTCAGTCTTATAAATACTTCTATGAGGTAGCTTAACTATATAGTTCAGTAGCCTACATTAACATTTGCAAATGAGTAAAAATAAATACATTAGTCTATACATCCAAGTGTCAAGGGGTGAGTTCTAGTTCACACTAACAATGGGCCATAGGGATGGTGAAGGTGTTTTCCACCAACCTGGTGACTGGAGTTTGATTCTGGAACCCACCTGGGGGAAGCTGAAAAGCAACTTCCACAAGTGCACATCCCCTCACCCCCATAGCCATGCACACAAATAAATAATGAATGTAAAACAAATTAAGAAATTTAGTTGCTAAGAATGTCTAATTCTCATATGTGAAATGGAACACCAGGGGTTTCTTACCAGCATACCTTAATTTGTTTGTTGTTTTGTTTGATGATGGGGTCTGGTTAGTCAAGACGGGCTTGAAATCCTGATTCCCCTGCCTCAGCCTCCCAAGTGCTGGGATTACAGGGGCGTGCCATTGCATTTATTTTCCTTAATTTGGTTTTACGTAAAATATTTCAATTCTGTTTCTATCAAGAACCCAGGTTTAGGTGAGTGTGGTTTACAGAAGACAGCATTTAACCTGAAGCACGCTTATGACCTTGGACAAGGAAGTTCATGGTGCCTCAGTTTCCTCTTTGTTCAACATCACTGTAAAGATAAGGAACTCCTGAGGACTGCCTTGCAGTGTACGGAGAAATCTAAATACTGTGTGCCTCTACTTCTACGTGTGTTCTTTCAGGCACAACCCTTCACTGCGCCTGAAAACCATTGTATTTTGCTATGCAGATTTTACTCATCTTTTCATTTCTGCTCCTCTGTTATCATATTTTAAATTTTATTTTATTTTTTAAACCACATTCTAAACAATTTACTCAGTAATAGGATACTTTAGGCTGCTTTTGACCCTTGAATCCAGTTCACTTGTTCCCGGCATGAGGTCACACAGCCTAATAATGCCAACCATCACCCAACAGCCTGAGACCACAATAATGATGGGTATTACCTCTTCATCTGCCACAGCTCCTGTTGACTTTTTTCTCCTCCTTCTTTGGTGCTGGGACTCTACTGCCACTGTGAACTGGAGATCCAGGACAGTCACCGACAGGAGGTAAAGGGCTCAGCCTGGAACCAGAAGCCGGAAGGACCAAATGTAAAGGGAGAAACAAATGAGCACCTGGATGGTGGCTGTCAACAGGCCCACATCCTTCAGGTACTCCGCCATGCCCTGCTCGATGTTGAGGGCCATGCCACTTGCCTGAGCCTTGCCTCATAGAGTGGTAACTGGCCATCTGTGAAAGGCTTAGGCATTAGTGCTGTCCTCTCCCGCTTTCCTGGCAGAATACACTCAGGCAGTAAGTACCCTGGTCAGCCCAGGTTTCCATGAGAGCTAGTCTACTCAAAGGTGCAAAGTACCTCTCCCTGACAGTGGGCAGGGCATGCACAGTGGTGTGGCCACGTCATCGCTACGTCACTCGTCTCAGTACGAATGCACGAACTCTCCCTTTTAATTGAGTACCTCCACGTGGTAGCTCTCTCTTCCTCTTCCTCTCTTCCTCTTCTCCCCTTCCTCTCTTTGCTCCCCTCCTCTTACTGTTACACACACTCTTTCACCTTCATGTCTCTTACTCTTACCCTCTTTCTCTCTCTCCCTGTCATGCTCTCCCTCTCCTGCCTGTAATAAACTGGTTAATGTACTCTCTATGATTCATGTTCCATCTCCATCTCTCGCCTTTCTAATTTTTAAACTTAAACCAAAGAACAACAGTCTGTACTGCCATACTAAAGTACACAGACATCCAGGCCCCAAATGAGGCAGATGAGTAGAAGGACATCCAGGTTATAAGGCAGGAAATGGCATTGCCCCAAGTAAGACCCACAGGCAAAAACTCAGAGTACCTTCATTCTCTTCAAATATCTACTTTCAAATATCTTCCTTTTTTTGCCCTATGTAGGCAGAGATTCTTGTCCCACCACCCTTCAACCCCAAATGAACACATAAAAATTTTTATTAATTATAAAAATGTTGGTGGATGGCTAGGGTTTCTTATTGGCTAGCTCTATCTTAATTATTAACCCATTTCTATTAACCTATGTATTTCCACGTGGTCTTATCTTATTGGAGAAGGGTCTGGACCTGTCACTCCTTCCTCTGCTACATGGTGTTTCCTTTCAGTCTCTCCCTGCCTACCTTTCTCAGAATTCTCCTCAGTCTCCTAGTCCTGCAAATCTTCCTGCCTCTATTGGCCAAACAGTGTTTTATTGATCAACCAATAAGAGAAACATGTTTACAGAAGGTTATTCCCCATCAGCCCTAGGCACCGTAGTACTAAACAAATCCTCTGCTATGCAACAAGGGTGAGCAACAAGAAATGCAGTTAGTAGACCCCACACTGGCAGCCATGAAGTTCTGGATCTTTAAAGTACTTGCAAATAGAGACAGGGTTTCTCTGTAGCTTTGGAGCCTGTCCTGGAACTCACTCTGTAGACCAGGCTGGCTCAAACTCTCAGACATCCGCCTGCCTCTGCCTCCCAAGTGCTGGGATTAAAGGTGTGGGCCACCACTGCTTGGCTAAAGTACTTGCAGATCAATATTTGGGCTGCTGGTTATTAGAAAAAAATCACCTTCTTCAGAGATTATCATTGGCTGACAAAATGTTGGATGGCCAGAACATGGATCCTTTTTGTGTTTCATCATGACTTTGTCCTAGTCCATTGACATTTCAGTACAAGCTTGGTCTGCAAATCAGCTGTTTTTACTTAGAAGTGTTGAATGTCATTTATTTTAGCAACAAATGGAAAAAAGTCTATTTAAAGAAGATGTCAACCTTTAACTTTTAAGTTCCTTATCAAATATTTTCACTTAAGAATTAATTTTAAAGCCTGGTGGTGCTGACGTCTGCCTGGCATCCCAGCCCTCAGGGGTTGTAGGAGGCAGGAAGATCAGGAATTCAATGTCATTCTCAACAACAACATAACTAGTTCCAGGACAGCCTGGCTATAGGAGACCCTGCCTGAAAAAATTCTAAAATTAAAAGTTATAAAAATAACTTAATAGACACATTTAATACATTTAAATTTGAAGTTATGTGGAGATAAACTGCTAGCATTATTTCCCAAATTTAATCTAAAGCAATCTCTTATACATTTATCTAAACCTTCTGCGCAGTTTATGTTTCTTTTTTAATTGCTATTATTGTGAGGGGGCATGGAGCACCTGCCATGGCCTACATGTAGAAGTCGGAGGACAACTTTTATGGAGTCTAATTGGTTCTCTCCTTTCACCTCTATGTGGGTTTTGAGAAGTAAACTTAGGTTGTCAGAATAACAATTTGAAATAAGTACTCTTACCCACTGAGCCATCTCACTGGACCTGTGTGTGTGTGTGTGTGTGTGTGTGTGTGTGTGTGTGTGTGTATCATATGCATGGCACATGTGTGAAGGTGCTAGCACTCATGTGTGCCCATGCAGAGGCCAGAGAAGGACATCGGGAGTCTTGTTCTACTTTTCTGTACCTATGCCCTTGAGATAGGCCTGTCAGTCAAACTAAAGTAAGCCAATATAACAACCTATGCCATCAAATATTATTCTTTCTTTTATATTCTTTGACGAGAAGTAAGGAAGAGAGGGAGAGAGGGAGGGAGGGAGGAAGGAAGAAAGGAGAAAGTAAGCAAGAGTTTAACCCCCTTTTTCTTTCCCATGGCCACTCTTACACCAGTAATTGTTAAAATAGAAAAAATACCTGGTATCAAATGTTTATTGTAGTTCACTAAGATATACTGCAGTGCCTTTATAATTGCTAATAATAAAATATCATTCCTTCATTAAATCACAGCATTGATGAGTATCTGTAGAAGGAAGGCATGATGAGGAGAATATAGAATTCGTCACACAGCCCTGTCTGACCTTTGTTATTCAGACTACTCTGTAGATCATGACCCAGAACCCAGAAAGGATGAAGGTCACATACCAGTGAGTTAGAGACACGAAGCTTAAATATTTATGCTGTCTTCTGCCTACACTGCCTAGTAGTGGGAACCTGTTTGGGTAGGAGGGATCTGGGTTCCAAGTTCAGCAAATGCCTTGTTGTCTGGTCTAGCAAAAATTACCTGAGTGTTTTGTGTTTTAGTCTTCTTATTTTTGGAGGGAATAAGATATGACAACACAGGTGAGACACACAGAACACGTCTAGCATTGTAAATTTTCTGTAACTGTTAGGTGTTAAACGTGTTGAGGTGTTAACAGGAATCACAGATGGAAGGATTTGGTATGTGACCCCTGTATGAGGCAACCCCCTACACTTAGTTTGTTTATGGGAAAGGATGACCACACCTTTTCCATTTTTATTTTCTTCTTCATGTTTTTGTGGTAATGAGGACCAAACCCAGGACCTTGAATATACTACTAGACACTATACAACTGAATTATATCCCTAGTCCCCTATATGTGCTTTAATGTTCTTTATATTATTGATTTGAGAATCATAGTAGGCTTCTCTATATGAAGTCTCTCAACATACTAAATATGTAAGTACATATTACTTGTACAATGGTAGGTAGTAAAGATTTTGAGGCTTAAACTTTATGCTAGAAAGAACTTGCAGCCATCCTCCTGTCTCAGCCACCCTAGTGCTGGGATTATAGGGGTGAGCCACCATGCCTAACAAAGAGGAATCTTTTTAAGAAAAGGGTTGCAAAATATCCAATTAAGCAGAAGAATGTATTTGTATTTAGGATATAGGGTTGATGAGAATGGTCAGTGTATACAGGCACTTGCCCCGAGTCTGATGACCTAATTTGATCTCTGGGACCCATATGGTTGAAGGAGAGAACTGACTCACACAAGAGCGTAAGAGTACATGTATGTGTGCACATACGCATTTTTGAGTGCACACGCGCGCGCGAGCGCGCGCGCGCACACACACACACACACACACACACACACACACACACACACACACACGTATACAATGTAAAAGACCAGGTGTGTGCTCTTGGGAGGCAAAGCAGGCAGATCTCTGGCCAGTCAGTGGTCTACAAGATGAGACTGTCTAAAGAAAAGGGGGAGAAAATAGAAGGAAGAAAATGAAAGACAAACGTGAATGTAATTACATAACATACAAATTTTAAAAATCAAAAAGGAGCACACACCACAAACATGAAAACACCTTACTAATGAGTGAGTTACATGTCCTATGCTTTCCTTGTGGTTCTGTTTTCATTTTACACATTTTAAACATCTCCTTTTCCTCTTCAAAGATGTTAGGTTATAACAATAACACTTTTTCTTAATTTTTTTTTTTTTGAGGCTGGGTTTCATAATGTAGCCCAGGTGTGGACTCTGAACTTCCTTCTATTCCCCTGCCTCATCTTCCACAGTGCTGGGATTCTAAGTGTATACCACTACCCTGTCTAGGATTGGATTTTGTAAAGACCAGGTCTCACCACGCACTACAGCGGCTTACATGTAGACAAAGCTGGTCTTGAAATCCAGAGAGCCACCAGTCTCTGCCTTCTGAGTGCTGGGGGGAAAGGCATGCACTACTACACCAAGCCATTTTT
Source organism: Cricetulus griseus (assembly GCF_003668045.3). NCBI lineage: Eukaryota > Metazoa > Chordata > Mammalia > Rodentia > Cricetidae > Cricetulus > Cricetulus griseus. The sequence continues at coordinate 41,436,707 of NC_048598.1, forward strand.
TTCCTTCCTTTTGAGACAAGGTTTCCTGTAGCTCAGGCTGGCCTTGAACTGACTGTATAGCTAGCTGATCATGAACCCAAATTCCCAATACTGATAGGGTTACAGGCTGAAACCAAGACAAGCAGCTGTCAATAATATTATTTGCAATGATCAGATAGTCTCTACTGTCTCTCCCTCCCTCCCTCCCTCCCTCCCTCCCTCCCTCCTCCTCCCCCCCCTCCCCTCCTCCCTCCTCCCTCCCTCCCTCCCTCCCTCCCTCCCTCCCTCCCTTCCTTTCTTCTTTTTTAAAACTGAGGCAGTGTCTCCTGTGGCCTAATTGGGTCTTAAACTCACTGTACAGCCTAGTATGTCCTTGAATTCCATATTCTCCTGCCTCTTCCTACCTCGAACAGATGGCATAGTCTTTCTCTTACACTTCCATTTTATCAGGACCTTTACAGAGAAGGACACAAAGGCACAGAAAGGCCACACAATTTGCCTAAAGTCAAACTGAAATTTGAGGCAGACAAGACTGAAGCCTTCATCATCAAGTCTGAGCTAAAAATCAAAAGACAAAACCATTCTGCCTCGGGCTCCAGAGTGTAGGGATTGCAAGTGTGAGCTGCCATTACGGTTTAGTTGTTTCTCTCTCCCTCCCTTCCTTCCTTCCTTCCTCCCTCCCTCTTGCCCTCCCTCCCTCCCTTCTTTTCTCTTTCTTTCTTTCTTTCTTTCTTTCTTTCTTTCTTTCTTTCTTTCTTCCTTTCTTTCCTTTTCTTTTTCCTCTCTCTCTCTCTCTCTCTCTCTCTCTCTCTCTCTCTCTCTCTCTCTTTGAGTAGGGGTATCATGTACCAGGCAGGTCTTGAACTCTATGTAGTGGAGGCTGACCCTGAACTCTGACCCTGCCTTTACTTCCCAAGTGCTGAGATTAGACACATAAGCCTGGTGTAGGCTTCATTTTTTTATTTTCTCTTAATTATTCAATTCTTAGGAACTACAGTAACTGAAGTGGAGGTAGTGGGCATGTGTCCTTCTTTTATTCTTGATGTTAATGGCAGTGTTGCTATAGCATCCCTATGAGGATGATGCAATTTGATTTTGAGAAGTGCTGAGAAAGACCTCCTCCTTCCATTTGTCTGGAAGGAATGGTTATTGACCCAACAGTGGACAGTTAATGTTATTTTCTTTTGACTAAATGGTTTATTTCCTTTGATCTTTTAATTATGTTCATTACACTACTAGATTTCCTAATTCTGAAAGCTTTTCTTTTGGAAAACCCCTATTAGTCATGGAGAATTAATTTTTTTTTAATGTCTGCCCATACTACTAAGGAATTGTTCATTAACATTGATACTCTTGGGGAAGATGGCTCTGTCCTGGGTTTTATCTGGGCTGTTTGTTTGTTTGAGACATAGTTTGCTTTGTAGCCCACATTTACTTGATTCTGTGTGGATCGATGTGGCCTTGAACTCATTTTAATCCTCCTGCCTCAGCCTTGGAACTGTAGTTTTACATCATGTCTTTGTCAGCATTTGTTACTTCAGTTTACTTGTGTGTTTGCCTGGATTCTCCTTTGGAGGAAACAGAAAAATATCCCAGCTGATGAAAATGGATTTACATCAAGGGTATGCCTTAGTTAGGATTACTGTTGCTGTGATGAAACACCATGGCCAAAGCAATGTTGGAGAGGGAATGGTTTATTTTGCTTATGCTACCACTGTTCATTATTGGAGAAAGTCAGAATAGGAACTCAAACAGGGAAAGATCCTAGTCAGAAGCTGATGCAGAGGCCATGAAAAGGTACTGCTTTCTGACTTGGTCCTCATGCTTGCTCAGCCCACTTTGTCATAGAACCCAGGACCACCAACCCAGGGATAGCACCACCCACAGTGGTCTGGGCCTTCCTCCATCAATCACTAATCAAGATAATGCCCTACATTATCTTGTCTACAACCTGATCTTCTGGAATCATTTTTCTCAATTGAGGATCCTTCCTTTCTGATGACTAGCTTGTGTCAAGTTAGCATAAAACTAACCAGCACAGGTGGTGGAACTCACCAGAATCCCAGCACTCTTGAGAACAAAGGATCGCTGGAAATTTAAGGCTGGTCTGGGCTATATAGTGAGTTGGAAGCTAGACAGGACTATACACCTGTCTCAAAAAAAAAAAAAAAGGAAAAAGAAAGAAAGGGAAGGAGGGAGGGAGGGAAGGGGAGTGGAGGGGGAGAAGAAAAGAAGCCAGGGAATTTTCTGGGTATATAAAAAACTAAACTGGAAAGAGGCTGCACACTCAGCTTTCCATTGTTACATCTTTGCTTTCTACTTCCTGTCTGTTTCCCATCCCAGAGCAAGCATTTTTTTTTTGAGCAAAAATTGATAAGTCATCTCTGACTTAAAACTCTTTAATGCCTATGGATACTCTTAGGATAATGGGAAAAAGAACTACTGTTATCAGAGTACTTGGGTGATAGAGTTAGAAGGATTATCAGGAGTCCAGGCCAGTTCAGGCTGTAGAGTGAAAGCCTGACTCAAGAACAAAAACCAGGGCTGGATGGATGGCTCAGGAGGTAAGAGTTCATGTTGCTCTTCTAGAGGATCTTGCATTTCCCAGCATCCACATGGTAGTTTCTCACCATCCATAACTCTAGTGCTGGGAACTGAACCCCGGTCCTTCTGCAAGATCAACAAGTGTTCTTAACCACTGAGCAATCTCTCCATCCCCTATTCCTACCATTTTTTTACCCAACAAATAATTTTCATCCATTAGGTATCAATAAAAACAAATAAAATACCTTAATTGCAATTCCAGGTCATTTTATACTTTTCCTTTTATAAAAGAATATACTTGCTTTATGTGTGAATGTATGTGAACCTGCATGCAGATATATAGCACAAGCACAAGACCATGTGCTTGTCTGCTACCCGAGGAAGCCAGAGAGAATGTCAGATCCCCTGGAGCTGAAATTACAATTGTGCCACCATGTAGATGCTGAGAACTGAACTCAGGTCCTCTGCAAGAGCAGTCATCACTCTTAATGACTGAGCCAGCTCTTTGGTACTGGTGTACTTTTTCTAAGGGTCACATGGCAGTTGTACTTTATGCTTGATATGTGAGGGATTATGTAAGGGACATCTCTACAACTAGAATGCATGCTTCATCAAAAAAGAACCTCCTCGGGCTAACAAAGAATTCTGTAGGTATCTAAAGTTGGCCTCAAATTCATAGCTATTCCCCCTGCCTCAGCCTCCCCAGTGCTAGGTTTGTGGGGAACCTCCCCATGTTCATCCTTACCATTATATTGTTAACCTAATGTTTCCCTATGTTTCTATGGGTGAATGAATAAACCAGTAGATGCAAAATGACTAGAATCATTAATTCTGGTGTAGGTCTTAAACTATCAAAGTTCAGTATTATAAATGTCTCATCACAGCAGTCAAGTTAATGTGCAAAATAATGGCTACTCTGCAACAGGAATTGTCTGTAACTTACAACTACACACTTCTGCGATTACATATGGTAAACTTTCTCTGCATATAGATAAAATCTTACTGAAAGAAGTTGAGTTGTAGTATCTTAGGTTTGAAAACTGCATTTGCAGGAAGATCATCGGAGAAGGCATGATTCACTTCAGTTAAAGAGCTTGCATTCGGAAGTCCGGGCTTGAGAAATAAGTAAACAATGGTGGCCCTTAAAAAAAAAAGATATCAAGTGTTTTCCACGATGCTGTATATTTCCACTCTATTCACCTCGTGTTGCATTCATCAGAATCAACAATTTTATGGCTCAGAAGCACATCACTGCCATCGTTGCTTTAACTGTGAAGAAAGTTTCAGTGACAACATGTCACTGTCGAGGGCAAAGCAAATGTGTGGCTGTAATGTGCACAGTGAAAAGCTTCAGGCAGACTTAAGATTGGAGTTTGGCTCTCTTATGGTCACTCATTCCTTGGCATTTCTGTTGTATACAAAGGTCCTAGAAGTATCAGGTTTGGGAGTGGGAGAAGCATAAGAATCAGGCTTTTATGGATGGTCTTATTGATGTAACATCTCTGTCTCCAGTCATCAAAAAGCATGTACTTGGCTATTTTGCTCCAGTTATGTTTCTAGGATTATATCTGAGTGCCTGGTTCACTCAGGAGGTCAGGAACATGAGTCTGCCTCTGTGAAGTTAGCAGCTCTGGCTCCTGGGCCAGGAGAGAGTCAAAGGGCTAGCATCCTGGCTTCACAGCTCTAGAGTAAACTAGTTTTGTGTCTGTGTCTGGATTTTAGCTTCTTCCCTTTTGAAGCATAGATGAGACATGACATAAGATATATATATATATATATATATATATATATATATATATATATATATGACTTATAGTGATGATCAGAGCATGTGATATGAAAATCACTGTGAATATAAATTGACTGGTGCTACACCGGCCTGTAAATCCATGAAATCTGCATTTAGCTTATTCTCATTCATTGTGAGTTAGTGAATAAGGCACTCCCACTTAACAAGATGATAAACCAAAACAACATGGCTCCGAATACATAATTCCATTTCTGCAGGCATTACTCTAGTACAGGAATAGAAACAAGAGCTGAGGATGTAGCTCATGGTTGAGTGTCTTCCTGGTGTACACAAGGCTGTGGTTTGATCTTTAGCATCATCGAAATCATACCTAGTGGTACACTCCTGTCAATCTTGCCCTCATGCATGGAGGCAGAGGAGTGAGAAGATTAAAGTCATCTCCAGCATCATAGAGCGGTCAAGGCCAGTTAGTGAAGACCTTGTCTAAGCAAAACAAAACAAAACAAAAAATAAACAAAAACTTGTGTGTGTATGCACGCACACATTTTAGTTTGGAGTTTAGTTCAGCGTTTCCCATTCTTGAACCAACACATATTTCCTAGGATGTTAGTGAGAGGCAGGCAGGTAAATGGACATTTAAGTAGATCTTTACAATTCATCATTCACTGTCCAACTAGCCGAGCAAGACAGTGAACACATGTAATCCCAGAATTCAGGAGGCTGGGCCAAGAGGATCACTTTGAGATCTAGGCCATTCTGGGTAACCGTAGCAAGACCTATTGTTAAAAATTAAATGCAAACAACAACAACAAAATCAACAAATCACTATATGCCATTCACTTTCAAAGACTTCAGCACAAACTAAGATGTGAAGCAAAACGATAATTTATAATTCCTGCTACATGCTGAAATGAAGGGAGGTAGGGTGTTTTATCTATGGCAACACTAGCTGCCAGTTAAGTGTAGAAACCACAGCCCTCCGAGATAGTGAATGCAGAAGGAAGTGAGCCAGGAAGGGAGTGGGCAGTAAATATTCTGTATTAGCTGTTAACGCAGTAACACTATGGGATCTGACAGAGCCACATCTTTGATTAAGATTACTATCTATTGGCTCAGTGGCCTCTGTGAAGTTTGGCTCTCTGATAAATTGCTTTTCAGAGGATGCAAGTTTGGTCGGCTGGCACACAATTGCCTTCAACTCCAGCTCTAGGGTCTCTGATACTCCTTTGGCCTTCTCAGGCACACACATGCACATTCCTGCACACAGACATGCAAACATATACATAAATACTAGTAAATTTTTAAAAAGAAAATGTCTGGGTGGTGGTATCCTCCTATGTTAACACTCAAGAGTCAGAGACATGCAGATCTCTGAAAGTTCTAGGCTAGCCTGGTCTATGTATTGCGATCCAGGCCAGTTAGGGTTAAATAGTGGGCCTCATTCTCAAAAATTCATATTATGTGAAATGTTTGGTTAAAAGACCAGTTTCATGGTCATAAATGGTAGGAATCCCCCTAAAGAAAGCTGGGTTTTGGATCAGTTGTCACCATTCCCAAGAATCTAATAAGGTCATGAAGTTTAGAGCTGAGAAATGTTTGAAGAAACTTCTTTAAGCATCAAATCCTCTTACCAACAGTATTTGGCGGCAGGGTTCTCTAGAGGAAAGAGTTGGTGGAATGCACACACACACACACACACACACACACACACACACACACACACACACACACACACAGTGCCTCACACACTGTGGTACAGGTAGTCCAACAATGCCTGCCTACCAATGGAAGGTCCACGAATCCAGCAGTTGTCCTGTCCACAAGACTGGTTGTTTCATCTGCTCTTTGGTATATACAGGGATCCCAGAGAAGGAGGCTCTAATGCTGGTGAATGAATGAACTTGCCAGCAACAGCAAGGGCAAGCAGGCAAAGAGCAAACGCTTCCTTCTTCCACATTCTTTATGTAGGCCTCCACCAGAAGTTGTGACCCAGATTAAAGGTGAATCTTCTCACCTTGAAAGATCTAGATTAAAAGTGGATTTTCCCACTTCAAATGACTAAGAAAAATCTCTCCCAGGTGTCCCCAGTGGCTTGGGCTTTAGTTAACTCCAGATGTAGTCAAGTTGACAACCAAAAATAGCCATCACACCTACAGAGTATCCAACCTTCTGTAACTGAAGCTCTGGCATTCGTGGTCACCCTGCTTTCATGCCCACATAGCCACATGTGGCCATACACACCTGCATGTAATTAAAAATAATAAAAATAACTATGTTTTAAAAAGATCTTCTATATGACATAAGAAATTAACTTAAAAAAATACTACTTTGGGGCTGCTCACAGTAATACACACCTGTATGTAACTCCCAGCACTTGGGAGGCATCAAGATTTCCAAAAATGTGAGGACAGCCTGTTCTACAGAGAGCTGAAGGCTGGCCATGGCTGTACAATGAGATGGTGCTTCAAGAGATGAAACCAGAACAAAAATTGACTTTTCGTTGTGTATGAAGTTTATTTATTAACACATTTATGTATTGGTTAAAAAAAAATCCATCCATGTGCTATGATTGTTTAGTATGGTGAGAATTCTTTTCCAGGATGGGTAGCTAAGATAGGGTCTCACTGGCTAGCCTGGAACTCAGTAGGCGATCTAGGTTGGCCTTACATTTTGAAAGTGCTCTTTCTGAATCTAAGTACTCAGTAGTGGTGTATGTAGGTGTGTGCATCATTACACCTTGTAAAAGAGCTGACTTTGCATTGGCTCTGCCAGGTACTTGATAAATCCTTGATTTCTGATAAGTAGCGTGTATTTCTTCATTTGGATTTTTCACAGCTCTCTTATCTTGGTGCTTATGGGTGGGGACAGAGTGGAGACAGATACTATGTGACCATGGCTGCCTTGAAACTCATTGTGAATTCACAGGGATCCACCTACTTCTGCTTTCTGGGTGCTTCGATTAAAGGTGCATGTCACTATCCCCAGTGTACTGTAACCTTAAAAAAATTAAGAAAGAAGTAATTATTCATCAGAATCAGTCTCTCTTTTTTTTGGCAAAATGATCATTATTATGAAAGAATGCTTTGAACATTAAGTCATGTGAAAACTACCTAGTGCCTAACAGGAAGTCAGTTACTAGAAACAGCTGTTCTCTTTTCTCAAACTCTGTCCTGGCTAGTTTGGTATTGGTGAGTGGATAGTGTGGTAAGAAAGAACTTGCAAAATTGAAGGCTCCTCAAGTCTTTATTTCAGAGCATAAAATACGAAACAGGAAAGACTTCAGAAGGCATTCTGAAGCAAAACGTACTGGCTAAGTGCAGTGTTACATGCACGTAGCCTCCTTATCTCAGATGTCCACAGTCCCACTGTTAATCTCCATTCACACTTCTAAGCCATGCAGACTGCTTAAGCTCCACCCTGCATGTGGAAGGTGATAAAGGGCAGAGCCCTTAAAAGCTTATTTCATGACACTTCTGCTGGTAAGAATTGAGTTCTCATGAGAGAAACACAAGAGGTTGGTGAATCACCTCAATCGATAAAGACGCTTGCCTCTAAGCCCGACAACCCAGAGTTTGACCCCTGACACCAACATGGTGGAATGAGAGAATCGATTCCTGACAGTGGTCCTCTCACAATGTACTCATGCACACAGATAATGACAACACACACACACACACACACACACACACACACACACACACACACACACACACACACACACTATTTTAAAAAGAGAGAAAGAAAGAAAGAGAGAAAGAAAGAAAGGAAGGAAGGAAGGAAGGAAGGAAGGAAGGAAGAAAGAAAGAAAGAAAGAAAGAAAGAAAGAAAGAAAGAAAGAAAGAAAGAAAAGGAGGGAGGGAGGGAGGAAGAAACCCAAGATACTCCTGTCCTTTTTCCCACATCATTTACAAACTAGGAAACAGGTGTCCTCTAGATTCTGAATCTTGATCATGGACTCCTCAACCTCCAGAAGTAAAAGACATAAATTGCTATTTATCCTGGTTAGTTTGTCAACTTAACACAAGCCAGAGTTATCTGAGAAGAAAAATATCGATTGAGAAAATGTTTCTACTAGATGGCATATAGAAAAGTCTATGGGGGAGTTTTCTTGATTAATGATTGGTTTGGGAAGGCCTCATCCAATGGGTGTAGTTCCATGCCTGAGCAAGTAGGTCCTGGGGTGTATAAGGAACCAGGCTGAGAAAGCTGGGGGAATAAACCAATAAGCATTGTTCCTCCATGGCCTCTGTTCCAGTCCCCGTCCTGACTTCCCTTCATGATGGACTACAAACTGTAAACTGAAATAAACCTTTTCCTGCTCAAGTTACTTTTGGTTATGTTTATTTTATCAGTGGGAACCAAACTAGGCTAAAGCACTGTTGTTTTCTAGCTTCTCTGTGGTACTGTCATCACAACTCAGATGGACTAAGAACTACACACCAAGGACCTGGGTTCTTATCTTAACTCCACACTATCGGTTTTAGTATTTGGTCTATCTCCAGTTTTAACTCATTTATCTTTTTAGTATACCACTTTCTTTCCTATCCCAATGTGGAAGTTGACAGAGTAAGTAAAAATCTTGGTATACACCTCTTATCAATAAAGAAATTACTCCATACCTGGGCAGTGGTGGTGCACACCTTTAATCTCAGCACTCGGGAGGCAGAGTCTTTGTGAATTTGAGGCCAGCCTGGTCTACAAAACTACACAGAGAACCCCTGTCTCAAAAAAAAAATAAAAACAAAATAAAAAGAAACAGGGGAAAAAAAGAAAAAAGGAAAAGAAAATATTCTATAATATTCTATACAGTGTTGGATTTTATTGGTGAGTGGTTGGTAGGCTGGAGACATGTTCTCACTCTGAAGCCCAGGTTTGCCTCAAACTTGAAGAAATTCTCCTGCCTCATCCTCCTAAGTGCTAGGATGGCAGATGTAAACCAGCACATCTATCTGTTTGCTGAATTTCTGAATGTGGAAAGGATTTCCCTCCCTTCTTCCTTTCTTCCCTCTTTGCCTTCCTTCCTTCCTTCCTTCCTTCCTTCCTTCCTTCCTTCCTTCCTTCCTTCCTCCCTCCCTCCCTCCCTCCCTCCCTTCCTTCCTTCCTTCCTTCCTCCCTCCCTCCCTCCGTTCCTTCCTTCCTTTCTCTCCCTCCCTCCCTTCCTTCCTCCCTTCCTTCCTTCCTTCCTTCCTTCCTTCCTTCCTTCCTTCCTTCCTTCCTTGCTTTCTCTTTTTTAGAGATAATCTCTCTCTCATGCTGTAACCCAGTCTGGTGTTGAATGCCTGATTCTCCTCCCTCAGTTTTAGGTTTTCAGGTATATTTTCTGGCTGAGGCTATTTCTTTCAGCATGGTATTTATTCCTTCTTAAACAAAACACGACTTAGAAAATTTATTTAATATCAACTTATAAAAAAGAAAATCCCTAAGCACCATTACATTCTTCCCACTTGACAACCAAAGACCTAAAATTTATGCCATACCCGTTCACCATGTTTGTCAATAACTTCTAATCAAATGTAAACTAGACAATATGTGAATTTCATGACTGAGCTATTGAGTTCTTGATTTTTTTGCTATGATTTTTATTGTTTTGAGAAGGCTGTCTCTATACCCATATGTAGTCCCCCAAACAGCTTTACCCTCCCTGAGTTCCAGGATCATAGGTATGCACTACCATGTCAGCTTGGGTTCCTACTGAATTTATATATATCAGATTCTTATTTGAAAATTCATATGAGGATTTCATACCTTTACTACAGGTTAGTTTATAACTTTACTACAAACCGCTCTCTGATCCTATCCCATTAAGCATCATTCACTAAAATAGTAATTTTAATGCATCCCTTACAAGGCTTCCTGTCCATTTTAAGCTTCTCTTTATAGTATCAGAAATATTTATTACAAGTAAATGTGAAGGAATGTTTGTCATTTATGTTGGCAACATGGCCCATCATTGGGAAATGCAGATCTATCCTTTCAATTGTTCATCTAAGCTATTGAATAGCCAGTGTGTCAGACTCTCCTTCCAGGGTAACATGGAGACATAAAGGGAATTTAGAAGTATCACTAGAACTTCCAGAACAGAATGCCTGACTGTCTTGGAGAGGAAAGCCATAAATTTAGGACAAGAACGTTGAGGGGGCTGATTTGAACAAGTGTGAGTAGGATTAGCTAATATACCTGTGAGAGTGGGTTCACTAATGCATAGCAGCAAAACCTAGCCTTTGAGTAATGTTTGTCTCCTATAGAAGAATACAAATGATAAAAATGTGTTGTGTCCATCATATATAAATAGTTCCCAAGTGCCAATAAGACCAGTGACAATAACTGACTGGCACCAAACTAGACCCTCTCAATGTGTCAGTTATTGACTTGATCTGCTGGAGAGGGGGGCCCTGGCAGTGCCACCATGACCTCTTCCAGGGCCATGAACTGGCTGTTTTGGAGCCCATTCCCTATGGTGGGATACCTTGCTCAGCCTTGATATGGGGGGGAGGGGGTTGGTCCTGGCTCAACTTGGTATGCCAAACTTTGTTGACTATAGAAGGAAGGCCTTACCCCAAGTGAGGAGTGGATTGGGGAATTGGAAGGGGAGAGAGGGGAAACTGGGGATGGTATGTAAAATGAAAAATAGTTCTTTTAAATAAAGGAAAGAAAAGAAAGAGAAAGAAGGAAAGAAAGAAAAGAAGAAAGGAAAGAAAGGCTGGTTAGAAACAAGCCAAGCTTGTTATAAGAGAAAAAGAAAAAAAGATCAAGAACAATAAACCAAACCTATAAGTAATATAAACAAGACATTTTACAGAAAATGGCATAAATATGTACAGAAAAGTTACTCTAACTTGTAAAGATAATGCTATCATTTCATACTCATCCACTTATTAAAAATTTAAAAGTTAAAATACTTTGAGGGCAAGGGTCAGTATAAACCTATTTTGTATTAAGTAACTTGTTTATCTAATTTAGTGGTTGTTTATGTGTTTGTTTTTGTAGCCTAGGCTGGCTTCAACCTTACTGGGTAGCTGAGGATGACCTTGAACTCTTCATCTTCCTGCCTCTACCTCCCAAGTAACTGGGATTATAGATTTGTGCAATACCCAGCCCTTGCCTTTTTTAATGTTAGTAAAAGATACTGAAACATCAAAAGGCAATGAGGACTTATGCTTAAACTTATGAAAATACTCTAATTTGGAGGCGCACCATTCATTAGACTTTGCCACAAGAGCAAGCTGTGTCTCTGTCTTATATTTGTTTTTCATATTTTATCCTTAGGATTTGGTATCATTCTTATAACACAGAATGCTTAACATTTGTTGAAGGTGTAATTCACAAAAATCAACTATAGGTCAAAGTAGCCTGACTTCACACATTTTGAATGACAATTCATTATCTCCGTGAAGAGGCTCATCTGTATTTTTCCGTCCTTATTTGAACATGGTAAAAGCTCATAAAATGGAAAATTCCAGATCTTAAGAATGTGTTTATTTAAAGATCATTTCATTAATAAAATCATGCACTTTCAGTAATGTTAGCTATAAATTTATTCCACTGGCATGTTCTATTTCTTAGTTTGTAAGTGGTGGAGAGTAAGCTAGAGATTTAAACTCTGAATGGCACCCGTACATCATATCCCAGCAAGCACTGGGGAGATTGACGCAGGAAAATCTTGAATTTGAGGCCAGCCCACACCACCATAACTCTGTCACAACAAAGAAAACCAAAAACAGATTAGCAGTGACTGTGGAGGTAATGAACTGTAGTACAGCCCCCTATAGTCTCACTCGTAAACTGTTTTGATTTCTTCACTGTGGTAGAGTTGCAGCAGCATTGAGTTGTGTCTCACTTCCTGCCTTGCCTCAGCCCCCACAAAACTTTGCTTAAGCATTTATGGTCTTCGCTCTCTTGTATTTCTGTTAAGAATCTTTTTGTTTGGATGGTTTTGAGAAGTTTCAGACGGTTTGGTACTCACTCCTTAACCCAGCCTCAAACATATGGCAATCCTGTCTCAGCCTCCTGATTTCTGGGATTATAGAATTTTCCACCACTTCTAGCAAATCCAGGTAGGAATCTATGACTTCTCAAGTCTCTACACACACAGAGACCAGCTTGTTTAAACTTGGTTATTGAATGTTTATCCTTTTAGTTTTTTTTTTTTTTTCAGATGCAAGGTCTTGGTATGTTGTCCTAGATGGCAGGGGATTACTCTGTGTACTAGCCTGGCCTTGTACTAGTAGTAATACTCGGCCTCTGCCTCTCTAGGGCTGGGATGACAGCAGATATCACCAAATGTGGCTTAATAGGGGTGTGAAAATACCTTTGAAGCCCAGAAGTCACTGTGATAACTAAATTATCTCCAGTCTTAATTTGCCCGTAGTACATCTTTTCTCAGTGTCCTTCCTCTGAATTAGTATTTCAGATCTTCTGGAGCCATTGGTCAAGAAGTAAAGGGATTTTCTCCTGTAGCTTTTCTTTGACATTAAGAAAACAAAACAAAACAAAACAAAAAACCCAACCCCCCAAAAAACTACATAATAAAAGTCTTACTGGAGTCAAATGTAAATTTCCAGTTTGTTCATTGGTCTATGATACATCTATGAGACATTTGTTTGACGTTACCTAGTGCCCTTTCACCTCCCTCCAACTATCTCAAACTGTCTTCATTCTTTAAAAATTCAATTAAAATGTCAAATTGTTATGTTATTTTAGCATGTTCCCCCTTCTTTTCATACCTTCTTTGATACTGTCAAAGGGTATCCTCAAACTTGTGAGTCAAGAATGACTTTGAACTTCCTGATTCTTCCATCTCCACTTAAATTAATGTTTCTGTGTTAGAGACTGAACCCAAAGCTTTGGCAAGTACCCTACCAACTAAGATACATCCCTAGTCCATCAATAGATTCATTATTAAATGTTTTTTTTTAAAAACTAGATCATGTTATATAGCCTGAACTCCATATGTAGCCCCAGTGGGTCTTCATCAAACCCTTCTTTGATCCTCCTATGTCAGCCTCCTGAGTGCTGAAATTTACAACTATCTGCCACCAGATGTAGTTAACATTCTGTATTAGAGACTAATATAAATGTGTATTGTGGCAATTAACTTTTGGCAGTGACCAGGAAGAATTAAAAGAAGACAGCACCAGGGATAGGTAATTGATCCCCAATCTGTGTGTAAACATAGGCTGCATTAATAGTGAATTCACAGGAATAGAGATGAAAATTTAAGGAAGGTACTAGGATGGCACGAACTAGGGAATGAAGAGAAAGGCAAATGTTATTTTGTATAACTTACCCATTATGCAATAGACTAGACTGTGGGAGAAAAATTCACTTTCAGTTTGTGGAAAACTGAAGGAGTTTCATAACATATGCTACTTGTGGTGGGATATTTGCATGCTGTGTGAAGATGTGTTGCTGTGATTGGTGTAGAAAAAGATGAATGGCCAATAGCTAGAAGGAGGTATAGGTTGGACTTCCTGGCACAGAGAGAACTCTGGGAAGAAGAGAGGCAAGCTTCATCAGGGAGATTAGGAGCAGAAACAGCAGGTGAGGGATGGAAGAACATAGATTAATATAAATATAATATTAATATAATAGTAATATAAATGGGTTAATTTAAGTTTTAAGAGCTTGTGGAACAAGTCTAAGCTAAGCCCAAGCTTTCATAATTAACAAGTCTCCATGTCTTATCATTATTTGTGGGCTGGCAGTCCCAACGAAAAAGTACTACTATAGCTACTTTCTAAGTCAGATCTATAATGCATATCCTGTTCATACATGAAGTTTCATTTGATGCTTTTTTCGTAGTTTGCTTGTTTGCTTTTCTGTTTCTGGAGAATGTCTCACATTGTAAGTCAGGCTATCTTCAAACTCACAGTATAGCCCATGCTGACCTTTAGCTCGCAGTGGTCCTCTTGCTTCAGACCTCCTAAATGCTTGGGTTGTAGGAATGAGCCACCATGACTGACTATATCATGTTTCTTAATTTTAGAGTGTTTTCTTTCTATCAGAACATTTAACCATTATGTCAGGAGTTTCACTAAGTATTCCAAATAAAAGACAGAGAACATTATACTGGATAAAATTATAAAATCCATTATGTAATCATTATAATACAAATAATTACAACAGCTAATTTTCTGTTTCTCTTGTAATTCCATTGCTCAATGGTGACATGAGGTTCAGGAGTTCAAGTTTATTCTTGGCTGTATAGAAAATTTGAGGCTTTTCTCAATTGCCCCCAAAGCAAACTCCAAAAAAAATAATTAAATTTGAATGTACCTAGTCACATACTTTAAAATGTATAAAGCAAAAATTTCCAAAGGTCTAAGGGTAAATATGCAATGTACATTCATAGTAAGAAAATCTAAGGTAACTGCAATAACTGAAAGATTAGAGAGAATTTTAAAAGATAGCAAAGATTTGAAGATTAAAATCAAATTTTACTCTGGAACTCAGTGGCAGCCACCTGTAACCCTCAAGTTGGGAGTCTGAGGTGCCAGGAGCTGGACTTCTAGGCCATCCTGGACTACACAATGAGAACTGCCTCACAACAAAATGTCTTCCAATCTATGACATAAAGAATACAGCACCTAATTATTTGTAGAACACACTGTGGTTTCTAGTCATGAAGAAGCTGTTTTACTTTGTTTTGAGATAGGATCTTGCCGGGTATCTCAGGTTGTCTTGGAGTTTACTATGTGGCCTCGGCTGGCCTCAAACTCATAATGCCTGTTTTAGCCTATTGAGATATAAAGTCATAAGCATGTATCACTATTCCTGGAGTGATATATGGTTAGGTTTCAACCTCTGAGGACTGACTGTAGGCCCTACATATGCTAGACATATACTGTAGCCCAGGCCTTTTTACTTTTTATTTTGAGACAAGTCATCATAAAGTATCTAAGCTGGCCTTGAACTCAGTAGTCCAGTTTGCCACCGAACTTTGGATCCTCCTGCCTTGGCTTCTCTGTTTGCTTATTTGCTTTTGAGACAAGTTCTCCTTCTTTATTCAAAAAGAATTCCAGGTAGAAGCAAAACATCAACAAGGAAACCAGACATTTTACACTCAAGAAATCAGAAATACGTACTGCTTTGGGTGTAAGTCAAATGCTTGAGTGTCTGCTATTTAATACTGTTATGATAGCATATGGGGACATAAAAGATGAAGTGATGAGCCACTGGGAATTTAACAAAATCAACTCTAGACTGGACAAACGTTATATAAAACCAGTAGTGGTGGCACAGCCGGATAGCCTAACATTTGGGAGCTGGAGGCCAGAGGATGTGGAACTCAAGGAAAATCTTGGTTTACCTAGTAAACTGAAGGCCAATTTGGGCCACAAGAGACCCTCTTTCAAAAGACCCAATCCAAACCAAAACAACAATGAGGAGAAGAGAAACTTGACTCCATAATCCACAGTTGGTGATTATCTTTGTATTTTCCACTGCTTAAAAAGCAAACAGGACAATAATGAGACCATAGCAGCAGGATGTGTTAACCTAGAGTGTTAACCTATGGAAACACTAACAGATATTAAGCACTCAATAACTGGTTCTGAGTATTTGGTGCCTGTTTCTCTATGGAGAAATTAATCCTAGTCAACACGTATAAGTTTAAATCATTTTCTGTGCCTTCTCGGTAGACCATAACATGGATGCATTATTGTGCAGAATACCATGTACAGATGGAAATATTAAATTATTCACATTGTAGCACTGGTCATGCCAAGGGTTACCGTGATGCATAGACTGAATCATGGAGACGAGTCTTGTCATGTAGGTACAACATGATTTAGAATAATTGGAGTATGAATGTATTTCTGGCAAGCTAAGGAAACTTTTGGAATCCCCTCCCAACCACACCTAACATGGCACATTTTGAATGATTTTTGACAGTCCCTTTATTTCTGGTTTGTATAGTATAAAGCCAGTGGGTGGTGGGCAGGGGTGGGAAGGGTGGTTTATATTTAGTGGACTGGAGACTCTGCATGTCTTTAATTCCCAGCTCTGTCTAGATTTATTTGATTAGATTTGGGATAAGTTTTTTCTCTTCATTTATTTTTCTTTATCTATTGCTTAGATTCAAATTATGATTATTTAGTGTTTCGATCCTGGCCCAAGCTTGTCTTCCAGATCTCTGTTATCATATTCTTGCTTCATCTTTTCACAATATTCTTGTCCTGGCTTATTCTGTTCTTTCATCCATCTCATCCATCTCTGCTGATGTTTAGCTCCAGGCCCTGCTAGGTACCACCTTCCTCATGGCTTCATCTTTTCCCTGTTACTCTCAGGAGCAACCTCCACTCACTGTATACGCTATACCGGCATCCCTTTCATGACTTCTCATTTGTGACACATTGATTCTGAGACAGAATCCTCTGTTGAATATAAACTTGTTGAAAACAAAGTGTCTCCAGCATCCCACCTTGATGCATTTGGTGCTCGGTGATGTGCTTACACAAATAAATGGGGATAAGGAACTAAAAAGAAGACAAAGTGATTATGCGGTGAGGTAAGTTCATAAGAACACAGGCAGGGGGGACATCACCATCCTTCCTTCCATGAACTCACAGCTCATTAGCTGTGGCCACTGGTAACTATGGAAAATGTGAATGGTTTTTCGAATTTCAGAAGTATAAAAATCTCAAGTTAATCATACTAGTCAGAGTACTCTATATTAACAGAATTCTCTCTCTCTCTCTCTCTCTCTCTCTCTCTCTCTCTCTCTCTCTCTCTGTGTGTGTGTGTGTGTGTGTGTGTGTGTGTGTTTTAAAAGACTTACGTGCAGGCTATGGTTCAAGTAATCCAACAATGGCAGAAAAGCCATGAGATTGGCATTGTCTCGTTAGTGCCACTCTGGTGCTGGAGTCCTTCCTGCAAATTTCTTACAGAGTAACCAGTCTCCAGTCCCCATTGGAACCCTGAAGAAGTGGGCTCTAATGTCAGTGAAGGAACGCCTCAGCAGCAGAATAGATGAACTGCCAGGGAGAGTGAGGGCAAGCAGGCACAAAGCCTAGCTTCCTTCTTCCATGACCTTTTATGTGGGCTGCCACCAGCAGGTGTGGATCGGGTTTCCACTGGGCCTTCCAACCTCAAATGAGCCAGTTAAGAAAATCCCTCAGAGCCACACACAGCTGCTCAGGGTTAGCTGATGACAGATGAAGTCAAGCTGATAGAAAACCCAGATTAGCCATCACATTACCTTAGTTAGGAAATAAGGTGTTTAAGTCCGTGTTTTTCATTTATATTATTCACACAAATACCCTTCTTCATATTTAAGAGAAAAATAATTCTTCATGTAAGCCAGTCTACTAAGGTGGTATGAAATATTTTTTCAATCTTTGGATATGCTTAAGATCATTCATTTAATGCTTCTTTTGCATATTTTTCTTTGATTATGAGTCTTATTTGCAATACTTGCTACATATCGAAAGTAGTTTGTGAGTACAGCCTCTACTTTGCCATATGCCCCTGTGTGTCTGCCTTCCTTTCATTCTCTCATTCCTTCTCCTCCTCCTCTTGTGGTGATATATTATTTATGATTTAATAAAGCTTGCCTGAGGGTTCAGAATGCAGAACTAGCCACAAGCCATAGAGGTGGTGATACACACCTTTAGTTCCAGCAGCCATACTAGCTAGCCATAGAGCCAGGCAGTGGTGGCACACACCTTTAATCCCAGGACTCAAGAGACAGGCAGATGGATCTTTTTTAGTTCAAGGCCACCCTGAGCTACATGAAATTGATCTAGTCCTAAAAAGAAACAGTTCATAGGCCTTTAATCCCAGATATTCAGTCTGGAGTATTTTGGTCTCCGGCCATTTTCAGGCAATTAGTCTCCAGCCATGTTGAGAGCAGGATTGCTTCACCCTGGGTAGTAAGAGCTACTGGCTTGGCTGCTTTGCTTATCTGACCATCAGCTTGAACTCTAATATCTATCTCTGGGCTTTTATTTTTCATGTTACATTCTCTCCCTCTTTATGCTCTCCCAAAATGATCTCACAGTGTAGTCTAGGCTGGCTTTCACCTTGCAATGCCTCTGCCTCTGAGTGCTGGGATTACAGGTGTGTGCTACTATGCTTATGTATTTCTTTAGAAAAAGTAACAATGTAATATCTCCTTAATTATACAAATATTGAAAGAAGACCCCTGTGTTAAAACAAGTGTTCTACATTTGTCCTTTAAAGCTGATTTTTACGGAAAGGTAAAAAAGGACAGAAAATTGAGAGGCTTTTATTAATTACACAAACTCAGAAGAATGAATCTTTTAAGTAGCAATGATTAGCTTGATGGATGGGGTCCAATTAAAATAATTCACACTGGAGTATAAAGTGTCATGCCAGATTGTGAAGTACTTGAACAAAGATGCCCACATTCATCTGAACTCTTGGCTCCGGGGATGAAATTGACATTCAATAATCGTCTGTTGAATCAGTGATGAATGAGTAAATGAGGTGAGAGTGGATTCTCAGAATTGCCACCGATACCACAATTGGAAGGGACATACCCGATAATTAAACACAGCAATAAGCATCAGCTCCAGTCCTTTGACTGGAGTCTCAATTCAGGATGCAGCAGGGCCTGCTTCAGTGAATTTCTCAGTGACTTTATGGACCACAGCTCATCTTAAATAGGCAGAAGCTTTACTTTTACTGTTTCCTCAGCATCTGCTCCCACCTCACTAGTTGCTTAGCGACTGTTGTTTCTACCTAGGCATAATGTGACTTTGGGTCAGTGATGACTCAGAAGGCCACCCCAAAGTGACTCACAAGAATATGCTGCACCTGGGTGATCCATCCTACTGAACCCTTCTCTAGTTCTGATGCCTCCTTAAAAAAATCAGGTGCTATGACCACTGGACAGAACAATTTGTTTATTGCCTATGAAAATTAGCTTACAAAATTCTCACCGTAACATGGAAGTCTTATAGTTTTTGTTAAAAATTCTTAGGATCATTAGGAAACTGTTATCAGCTATCATTTGACACTACTGTCCATCCATTATTCACACAGTCAATCCTGTATTAGGAGCGCACGAGGAAATTCTGTACTTGAGAGAATTCGAGGAAATGATGCAACATATTTAAGAGAGACAAATTTACTTTTTAAAATTGTTTTGCTAGTTTTTTTCTTTTTTCTTTTCTTTTCTTTTTTTTTTCTTTTCTTTTTTTTTTTTTTTTTTGTGTGTGTGTGTGTGTGAGACAGGCGTGCAGCACTGGCCTATAATCCACAATCTGAGATGATTGATCGCTCTGACCTCTGACTCCTGGGTGCTCTTCCTGTGTCAGCCTTGTAAGTGTTGTGGTCTCTGGTGTGTGTCCCCATGTCTGGCTAACAAATTTATATTTACACTAACCAATAAGCAAAGGTTTCTACAGAATCAACCTGTGATAAAACAGTCCCTGAGATCTGAGATGCTGTGTTCATCTAGGATCAACATTACAAGGACTTCAGGCATTTTGGGGAGGGACGTGTGTCACTATCATAGGGTTTGGAATTCTAGGTCTGTTCATCATCTTTGCTGCTGGGATTCCAGTATGCACCACCACACCCACATTCTGAGTATTTTTATGAGTAGTATTAAGCTTTCAGGATATTTATTTTTGGATCAACTATGGACAATGTCCTGCCACCTTAACAACTTCTGCCTCTTCTCACGTATTTATTAGATATAAGCCAACTCAAGCTCCCAACATATTTACGTTTTCTTAATCATATATTTTCCTCTTATATCAGTGGAAGAGATAGCCACCTGACATTTTCTGTGTTCTTGATTTCCTGCCTCTCTTCCTTTACAGGAAGCTCACTTCCTTCTCTCATCTCCCATCTATCCACGGTAAGATATACTCAAATCAATTTCTCATCTAACAGAAGAACATTCCATTCACAGTCCCCTTTATCATCTGCCTTCTTTTCCATTCCCTTCTACTTCACAGAGTGGTATTGTTGGCCCTCTGTCCTCTTCTCTTGAAGTAGCCTAAGAATAGCAGTACTCCAGGAACTCTTATCAAAGGGCCACCAGGGTTTGTTTGCCACCTAAAAAAACAAACAAACAACAACAAAAAACTCCAATATCCTACTTAGTCTCATAAGAAGGGTACGCTTTATGTCATCCCTTCATTGTCTTCTTGAGGCTTCCAAAGAAGAAACATAACCTCACCTCACCTGTGTGAGGTTGTTCTTACCTGTAATCCTAACAATTGGGAGGCTAAGGCATGAGGGTGGCTATGACTTAGCCCCCTAGGCTACATAATAAGTTTGAGGCCAGCCTGGGCTTCATGACAAAAAAAAAAGCCTTTAAAAACCACAGAGATATGGATACTTGGTTTTCATGCAGTAGCATAACCTAAGCAAGTTAATGTCTACCTTTAAAGAAAAACCCAGACTTTTTCTTTTCAAATACCAATTGACATCACATTCAAGGGAAGTTATCCCATGTTTTACTCCTAGTGAAAGCTCATTCTTTCCAGGTTAAAATGAAAGGAAGCATAGCAGGACTAGCTGGTCATGCCAGTATCATTGATTCATCCCTCAAAGACAAAGAACAATTCAGGAGATGGATTTAGGAGAGGATTAGGATCCGGGTAAGTCACAGGGAAAACACTGTTTGAAGGTTGCCTTTGACTTTTGAAGAAATGGTGTCTAAAACTCAGACACATCTTACTAGTGTAAAGGGGTGATAGTAGGGCAGTAATTTACAGCACAACTCTGGAATCTGATGTTCAAGTCCTGGCTTTCCAAGACTGTCACCTGTGGTTGGTTGAAGTCCTCAATACTGGGGCCACAGATGAAGAATATTGTCTATCTTTTGGTTTGTAAGGGGTTCATAGATATGCTATTGATAGATGCACACCTCTGTATCTCTTGTTCTATAGCTCCCTTATTAAGTAGTAATGACTCAAAGTTGTAAATGCACAGTAGAGACATCCCTCTGAGCTCTGGATTAATGTATCAATTGACTGCTGCATAAATGTATCAGAGACTACTCAATTCACCAATTTCATAACTCTGCTCAATGGCTCCTGTTCATTTCAAAGCAGATCTTCATCTGTGCTCCATTTTAATGAATGTCCCACCATTGCCCTAAGTTACACATTGAGGATGAACACACTTTCTTGTCTCCTTCACCCACCCCAAACCAAATCAAATGTTCCATCTTGTCAAATTTCAGGAGGGTCCTAGAGACCATGCTAACTGAAATAGGATGAACGAAGGAGGGAATGTGGAAAGAACCCAGGTTGAGGGAGAAGATGGGTCCATATCATAAGGCCAGTCTTTATCTTTTCTCCTGATGCAGTGGGAAATCATAGCAATGGGATACAGAACTGGCACCAAGTGTGTGATCTGTCAGCAAAAGAGTGGGAAGGACTGAAGTGAGCAGGCAAATTAAGAAGACATCACAATAATGCAGATGAGCTGTGAAAGTGTGTCTGCTTGTGTGTAGTGGAGGAAACCTTTCATTCCAGTATTAGGAACCAGAAGCAGGATCTCTGTGAATGAGGCCAGCATGGTCTACGGGGAATTCCAGGCCAGCCAGGGATACCCAGTGAGACTTTGTCTTAGAAGAAGGAAGAAGAAGGAGAAAGAGGAGGAGGAGGAGGAGGAGGAGGAGGGAGGAGGAGGAGGAGGTGAAGGAGGAGAAGGAGAAGAAGAAGAAGAAGAAGAAGAAGAAGAAGAAGAAGAAGAAGAAGAAGAAGAAGAAGAAGAAGAAGAAAAGAAAAGAAAGAAAGAAAGAAAAAGTGGTCCTGGTTACCAGTTATGTTGTTAGGAACTCCAATGTGAATACATTATAAAAGAAGAGTCACATGATCTATTAATGAATTTATGTGAGATGAAGGACGAAGAGAAGGGTCAAATGTTACATCAACATAAAAGTTTATTTATTGTTTGGTCCTGAGTAACCTGAAATATGGAATTACCATGTGAACAGAGATCGAAAAGAAATATACCTAGAGGACAGATATTAATATTGACTATAAGAACTTTACTTTTGTGGAGCTGAAGGATTGAGACAGAGTCTACATAGCAAAGATGTCCTTGAACTCATGATTCTCCTACTTCCATTTCCCAAATACTGGGATTAGATGATGGACCATGATACATGTCCAGAGTTTACTTTTGTCTTTTTTTTTTTTTTTTTTGAGATTGGGTTTCTCTGTGTAGCTTTGGAGCCTATCCTGGCACTCTCTTTGGAAACCAGGCTGGCCTCGAACTCACAGAGATCCCCCTGCCTCTGCCTCCCAAGTGCTGAGATTAAAGGTGTGTGCCACCAATGCCTGGCTCAGAGTTTACTTTTGAATATGTTGAGTTTGCAGCGTCTATTAGTACTTGAAGTGGGGAACTTGAATATGCTTTACTAGATGGTTCTGGTTATATGAAGAAGATTGGGCCAGAAATATAATTGGGAAAATAACATATGGATCAGATAGAAGATCATGAAATTGGATGCAAAATAAAGGATGGAGAGTTGAAAGAACAAGGAAACAATTCAAAGACTGGCCCCTAGGTACATCACTGTTCTTCATTCTAACAAATGAAATTGGGTGACATACATGGAGAGAAAGCCTGGAAATTTGAATACCAGTATTTCTGGGATGGCTGACAGCTCAGGGGAATGAAAATCAAGCACTGGCTGACCTAGCTCTTGGAAGGAAAACACGGGTGATGTATGCTGCTTAAATTCAGTTGACTTTAGTGGTTGAGCTTAGACTCAAGTTGTAAGACTTGACTCAAGGTAGTTGTCCCAACTACCCAGTACTGGAGTGAGAAGCTTTAAAGATTCACAGTGGCAAACATAGCTTTTTATGTTCATCCTCCTTTGAGATAGATTTTTCTACTTATCTGACTCTAAATTATATATACCTCAGGATAAATTGGAGTTTGATTGCTGTTGTCTCTTACACAATAGCTGACAACAGTAATAGAATAGGGACAATATTTACCAAACACAATTTAATTGAATTGTCTATCATTTGTGCCAGAAGTTCAACCTTTTCAGGTTAAGCACACACACACACACACACACACACACACACACACACACACACACACACACACACACACACAGGTGGATAATATCAGGGAGTAGCCAGGTCTAGCAAATATCTGTGACTCATCATTGATGACAAAACTTGAATTTTTGCCTCATTTGGTTACTTCCGATTCAGAGCAGCTTGTTAGAACACTCCAAAATAAATGCCTTTCTAGTGGAATATCTAGGTGTGCCAGTTTCCTGAGGGCAAAGAACAGCCCAAAGCCAGCTAAGCAAATTAGTGGGAAGTTGTCATTAGTCAGCTATGCCCACTGCAATGAGACTTTATCAATGGATAGCTTGTAATTTTCCTAAACTTTGCAAGGAGATGTGCATAGCTCAATTCTCTACATCCCCAAAACTTGGATAGGAGATAGATACCAAGATCTTTTGCTAAACTCAAAGATTAATTGCTTGATCCTTTCTAAAAACATGCATACTTTTTTGATTTTCCTTTAAAGTGAATTGATTTGAAAAAATAGTTGTAAGATGGTAAATTAGTAATTATAAAATAATACAACTGATAATTACATGATTAAATAATCATAGGTCACTGTCTTAGGGTTTCTATTGCTATTAAGAGACACCATGACTATTACCACTCTTATAAAGGAAAACATTTAATTGGGGCTGTCTCACAGTTCCGATGTTAGTCCCTTGTCCTCATGGCAGGAAGTGTGGTGGCACACAGGCAGATGTGGTGCTGGAGAGGGAGCCAAGAGTTCCATATCTGGATCGGCAGGCAGCAGGAAAAGAGAATGGCATTGGAACATCTCAAATCTCAAAGCCTGCCACCAGTGACATACTTCCTCCAATAAGACCGTACCTACTCCCACAAGGTCACACCTCCTAAGAGTGTCACTCCCCATGAGCACACAGGGGACATTTTCTTTTAAAAATATTTATTTATTTATTTATTTATTTATTTATTTATTTATTTATGTATATGAGTTCTCCATTTACATGTATGCCTGCATGACAGAAGAGGGCATCAAATCCCACTATAGATAGTTGTGAGCCACCATGAAGTTGCTATGAATTGAACTCAGTGCTCCTAACCGCTGAGCCATCTCTTCAGTTCCAGGGCCTTTTTCATTCAAACCACCACAGTCACTTTACTTTATTACATTTTATCTATTTATCTTGTATATGTTTATGGTAACACATGTGCTATAGCACACATATGAGGTCAGATGACAATTTACAGGAGTTGGTTCTCTCCTTCCACCTCATGGGTTCTGAGGATCAAACTTAGATAATCTAGTTAGTCTGATTATCTGGCAAGTACCTTTACCAGATGAACCATCTCACTAGTCTGGGTCTCTTTAATTTTTATTAAAGTAGGTGGCAATATTACTAATGTGAAGTAATTCTATAACCTTTGTTTATAGGACTTATTAAAGTCTAGGTAAATGAGACTTTCTGTGTGTGCATGTGAGTGTGTTGTGTATACAGTGTTTATGTGTATAGTGTATGCTCATGTGTGGGTGGTTCCTATGTGGATATTCTGCTGTATCATTCTTTAATTTATTTCTTTAAGATAGAGTCACTATTATCCCTGGAGCTAGGTTAGTGACTAACAAATCCCAGTGATGATCCCTCCTCTCCTTACAACACTGGAATCACTGGCATGCATGGCCACACCCAGGGGTTTCCATGTGTGCTGAGATTTGAACTCAAGATCTCATGATTGTGGAGCAAGTGCTGTTATCCATGGATCCATCTAGAACATATCTTTACCCATCTCTTACCCCTGGGTGGGTCCACCTCTACAGTCCATCTCTACCCATCTCTTACCCATGGATACATTTCTATACCCCTCCTTAGCTTCTCCATAGGTGTTAGTGAATCTCAGCTTCTTTTTTTTTTTTTTTTGCAGATTTTTTATTTGAATTAGAAACAAGATTGTTTTACATGACAATCCCAGTTCCCTCTCTCTCCTGTCCTCCCCTACCACCGCCCCCCAATTAAAACCCTACCTATCACATATCCCTTCTGCTCCCCCTGGATGGTGAGGCCTTCCATAGGGTGTCACCAGAGTCTATCGTATCTTTTGGGATTGGGCCTAGGCCCACCCCCAGAATCTCAGCTTTTGAGCTTTTATGTAAGAAGTTAATTTCATATTAGTAATAAGTCACTATAGTGCCAATTATAAGACAGAACTACTTTTAAAAAAGTATCTTCAGGCCCAGAAAAATGTCCTACCTAGGTAAAGGAACTTGCCAAACAACACTCTTGCTACTTTCAAGTACCCAGG
The DNA here is from genome assembly GCF_003668045.3 of Cricetulus griseus. NCBI lineage: Eukaryota > Metazoa > Chordata > Mammalia > Rodentia > Cricetidae > Cricetulus > Cricetulus griseus. The sequence continues at coordinate 41,462,261 of NC_048598.1, forward strand.
ACAATGCCTGCATGTCCAGTCAATGTGAATTGAATAGACGAGGGAATAAATGAATGCAAGCTCAAGTGATACACAAAATAGAAGTTTATAGATGCTATTAGTTTTTGTTTGCTTTTTTTATTTGAATTACAAACAAGATTGAATTACATGACAATCCCAGTACCCTTCTCCCTCCCTTCCTCCCCTACCACCCCCCCAACTAAAACCCTACCAATCACATATCCTTTCTTCTAATCTACACCTGACTCAACCTTTCTGCTTCCTCATGACCTCTTCATTCTTCCTCTTCTTCCCTTGTCATTCTCATAGCTCCCTTCCCCCTCTTTCCATGTTCTCAATTTGCTCAGGGGATGGTGACCCATTCCCCTTCTCCAGGGGACAAAGTTTGTCTCTTTTAGGGTCCTCCTTGTTTACTACTAGTTTCTCTGGCAGTGTGAATTGTAGGCTGGTAATCCCTTACTAGATGCTATTATTTCTTTCAAAATGTGCTTGAAGTTTCCAAAGCCATGTGAGAGAGGGCTAAAGAGATTGCTCAGTGGTTAATAGGACTTGCTGCTCTTGTAGAGGATCTGTTCCCAGAATGCACAGGGAGGCTCAAAACCATCTGTGACTGATTTCAGGAGATCAGACACTCTCTGCTCTCCTTGGAGGACATCAAGTACACAAGTGATACCCATACACATGTAGGCAAAACATACATACACATTTTTAAGTAAAAATAAATATCATGAAATACTAGAGAGTAAGTAATAGGTTTTTATAGTCACTAAAATTTACAATAATCTTTTAGAGAAATTTTACTTTACATCATCTGTTGCTTACTTTTTCCTGTGTCTCATTCCAAAATATCTCCAAAATTTCATTTTTTCTTCTATTTTACTTCTTTATTTCAGGGACAGGGCTAACGTGGAATTGTCTGTAGGAGTCTCGGGCAGACCATGAATGTACAGTCAGTGCCTCTTGCTTCAGGCTTCTGGGGCCTCATATGATAGGCATGCATCGCTGTGCTCACAGTTCCATTATGAACATACTGCACCAAAAGTGTCTTCAAAATCTCAAGCTTAGCTAGGAGTGGTGGCTCACAAATACAGTCCCAGTGCTGAGGAGGTGCTGACAGGAGGATTACTGTGAGTTTGAGGCCATCCTGGGGTACATGAGACCCAACTCAAAACAAACAAACATTGTGTAACAGATAAATTTCTAACCCGTCTACGCCCTTTCCTTTTCACTCTTACCCTTCCTTCTCTTGACTCAAATTGTTCCCTATATAGTTGGCTTCGAATAAAGAAATATCCTGCCAGATTAGAGGAAATGAGGTTGAGAAATAACCTCATAACTCAAGACAAAATTTGGTAACTTGATTTCTGCTGCCTGACCCTGCTACAGGAAACTTAGGCAAGCTTTCCTGGGTAGGTTTTTTCAAGACTATAGAAGAGGTGAAAGGTTACTTGAGGATGGGGGAAACTTGCAAGCACTAATTTAAGCAAATGATAAGTGTTAATTTCACTGGTGACATATTTCTGATCATAGAGGATAATAAGGAGTGCTTTGCCTTTGGGATGGTTTTCTCAACCCTTTTCAATGGGAAAAATAAGCTAAGAAATCCAGAATGATGAAGCACACAATAAATAATAAAATGCTTGACCAGTACTCTTCTTCTCCTTCTCCTTCTCCTTCTCCTTCTCCTTCTCCTTCTCCTTCTCCTTCTCCTTCTCCTTCTCCTTCTCCTTCTCCTTCTCCTTCTCCTCATCTTCCTCCTCTTTTCTTCTTGGTTCATTCAAAATGTATTGAGCAGCTATAGATACAAAGGCATTAAAATATGGTTAGAGATGAGGTATATGTATAAGTGTGGGAAGCAGTGAAGTTCATTGCATCACAAGAGTGAAAGAAAAATGCTTTAGGAAAACAAGAGCTTGCTTCTGGTGTGCAAGGGAGGAATAGGTGGCCAGTCAGGAAAGGGGACAGAGATGAAAATAGAAGACTTCATTCTGGATTGATGATGGTACTCTGTATGGACCATATTTGTTTCTCCTTTTCCTCTTTCCCCATCTTTGGGCTTAATTAACCAGTAGTACCCAAGATTGTTCAATGTGCTTTTCCTATACATGCTTACATTTCTTCCATATAGTCTTCTACAGAACTAGGTCCTTTTGGTGTTTTAAGAGTTTTTCCCCCAGTTTTTTTCTTTCTGCAGATTTATTTTTTATTTGAATTAGAAACAAGATTGTTTTACATGTCAATTCCAGTTCCCTCTCCCTCCCCTCCTCTCCTACCACTCCCTCCCAACTAAAACCCTACATATCACACATCCTTTCTGCTCCCCCTGGATGGTGAGGTCTTCCATAGGGTGTCATCAGAGTCTGTCGTATTCTTTGTTTCCCCAGTTTTTTAAGGACTCTTGATCTTTTGATCTTGGTACTGAAGAAAAAGTTTCAGTGATGATGAGCATCATTCGAAATTGGTTATGCTCATTGCAAACATGTAAAGAAAGAACTGTGACAGACCAGAGAAAACTAAAGAGACATTGTAATGCATGATTTGGGGGTGGGTGGGTGGGAGGGAAGCACGGAGACAAGGAAGGAGGGAAGTCACATCTCATGTAGTTCACCTGGTATAGTGTTGGCCTCTGTATCCTCCTATTTCTATTCCCCCAAGTGTTGGGATTACAGGCATGTGCCACCATGTTCTGTTATGGTTTATACTTGTATACAAGAACTTGGATACTTAAAATGGGATATTTTAACTGAAAAAAGAGAGGAATGACTATAAAACCAGATAGTCAATAGACTAGCCAAATAAATGTATAATATTCTGGGATTATACAAATTGGTGAGGCTTTAAAGCTCAATTTTAGCCTTAGTTAATAAGTAGTTTTTTTGCTACGTCAGTTCTTTTTATTTTTTTTCCATTAGATGAGCATTCAGGAGAGAACAATTAAGGTTTTGAGAATTACTGACTTGCTGCTATTTATATTCATTAACTTCTAAACACCCAGGGACTGTATGCCTCAGGGAACTAGGTTCATGGTGACCAAGTAGAGTGATAAAAGGTTTAATAAATAAAACTTTCCACTTCTACTTCCCTTGTAGGAAGTTTATTAACATTTACAACCACCATGATGTTAGGAACCAACACTTATTAAAGTCCATTTTGTGAAGAAATACTGCCAGCTCCATGCCAGCTCTTGAGATTGAAGGACCAGTTGGCAGGAAGTGTGAATGAGCTCTGTTCTCAGGTAGATTTGAATTTAGGAGCAACCACAACAGCTGCTACTTTGTGAGAAATCTAAGGTAGCCAGTGCTTTCCAAACATTTCAAGACTTCCTGGAAATTTTGGCAAAATGCATTGCTCCTCTCAAGATATGTTAGCAGTGAGAGTCTTGGCAGTCATGGACAGTGGTCAGGGTTTAATGATAAAGTCTGTTATGTCTATTAAAGCAGAGAAATTATACATAACAGATACAAAGATCTATTGCCATTAAATGTAAAGATGGAAAAAACTTGAGAAAGTCATTGAAGCCTTGATGATTGACCATTGTTTAACTCTCCTCTAGCAAATATGGAAAACAATATAAATCCTGTAGGGTATTATTAAAATCATTTCATTAGATAATTTTAAAAATGCAAAGTATCTTAGCCAGTGCTCTATTGCTGTGAGGAGACATATGACCACAACAACTCTTTTTTTTTTTTTTTTTCTGAGACAGGGTTTCTCTGTGTAGCTTTGGAGCTTATTTTGGCACTCACTCTGGAGACCAGGCTGGCCTCAAACTCACAGAGATCGCCTGGCCCTCTGCCTCTGCCTCCTGAGTGCTGGGATTAAAGGCATGTGCCACCAACGCCCAGCTCACAACAACTCTTATTAAGAAAGCATTTATTTGGGGGCTGTCTTACAGTTTTGGAGGTTTAATCAATTATCCTTAGGATGGGGAGTATGGTGGCACACAGGCAGACACAGTAGCTGAGAGTTCTACATCTGAATCCAAAAACACTAAAATTGGCTTGGTCTTTTGAAACCCCAAAGTCCACCCCCAGTGACACACTTCCTCCAATAAGACTACATTTCCTAATCTCTTCAAATAGGGCCACTCCTTAAGTGTTCAAGCTTATGAAACTTGGGGGGGCCATGATTCAAACCACCAGCACACAAAGCATCTGGGGCTGGAGAGATAACTCAGTGGTAAAGAACATTTGTTTTTCTTCCAGAGATCCCAATTCCATACTCTACACCCACAGTAAGCTGCTCACAACCATCGGTAACTCCAGCTCCATCATAATTCGATGCCTTCTGGCACCTGAAGGCATCTGAATACCTGTGATAGACAGACAGACAGACAGACAGACAGACAGACAGACAGATAGACACACACACACACACACACACACACACACACACACACACACACACACACACACACTAATGAAAACAAAATAAGTCCTAAAAAACACAAAGCATCTTTCAGATATTCTTCCTAATTAATATTAGGTGGTAGATGTAGGAAGCCTTTATAGCCTTTTCCACTTATTTTTACCGCCATACTCAAATAAAGATAGATAAGTTTGTTCAATCGTGGACAGAAACATCCATTCATAGTTTTTAAACAAATAGAAACAAATGACTCAGTGGAAACCTCTGTTTTCATTATTTGCTTCGGTATATAAAATTGTGGGTTCCTAAAGATACCAGATTCTAAATATTTAACCAACGTAGAGCATTTAAATTAGTATTTCCATGCAAGTGTAGAAGCTCAAACTGGGTATTTTACTGCATAATCTTTTCTCCATTTGTACTTCAGAATATAAACCAACCCCTTTCCCTTGGGTGTATTTGTGTGTGTCTATTTATGTCTATGTGGGCTTGAGGGGTTTTCAACTATTTGGCACTTAGCAGATTTTTGTTCCCCAACCAGATGTTCATCAACCACTTACACGAATTTGTACTTAACAAGATTAAACCAAATTTATGAGCAACATTTACAGACACACGACAGGTATTCCTACTATAAAAAAATGTCCCATTAATTTTTTTCCTAAAAAATTAGTTTCCATCTCTGTGGTACTGCATGCATGAAATCTGTGCACTGGGAAGCTACACAAAGAGACAGGAGAGGCTCTTGAGTTTGGAAGTTTGAGGCCAGTCTGGAGAACATCACAATTTCTATTTCTAAAAAAATACAACAGAAAGTATCATAAAAAGAATATTCTCCCCAGGAGAAAAAAGGACTTCTTACTCCTGATGAAAACTAATGGGATCCACTAGGGTTACAAAAGTTGCAGTGCTGGTGGCTTTATATGAAAAGGGTTTCAGAAAAGTTTATTTTATTTTATTTTATTTATTTTTTGCTGTTAAATGTGTGTAGAATTCATCAGCCCAAACTGATCAAATTTCTTTGTTTACACATAATCTCTGGTATAGGTGAAACTTGCACATTTTTCTGGGTAGAGAACAACCTATTTGCTAGATACTTTTTTCTGAATTGTATATATGGCAATGAGAAATCTAGACAGTGAGGGATGCCCATCACAGCTCTCAAAGGAAGGTCATTTCTGGGGTGGAAAGGTCCAGACTTTGCTTGCACTATGGTTTCCAAGATGAAGAAAGATGCATAGCAGCAGAGGTTAACCTCAGAGAAAGAGTGGTTGGAATGGTTGTGTCTAGCTAAATTATCTGAATGTGGCTGGAGGTTTAAAGAAAGATCCAGCACCGGCATGCACACATAAAACACAATAATAATAGCAGCAGCAGCAACAGCAAAAACAACAAATCACAGACACACAAAACTTCCAGCAAAGGATACTATTTTTTTGCTCAGCATGCATACCTTTCAAAGTCAATGAGATTGTGTTATTCCACCGTGTGTGTGTGTGTGTGTGTGTGTGTGTGTGTGTGTGTGTGTGTGTGTGTGTGTTTTAAGGTTTACTTATTTTTATTTTATGTGTATGGTGTTTTGCCTTCATGTATGTCTGTGAGTGACATGCCCACTCAGAGGCCAGAAGAAGTCCCTGGAACTGGAGACATAGATGGTTTCTAGCTATCATGTGAGTACTTGTAGTTGAACCCATGTCCTCTGGAATAGCAACCAGTGGTCTTAACTGCTGAGCCCTCTCCAGCCCCACATGCAGTTTTATTTATGAAAAGACAATTTACTGCTTTTTAGAAATCAATTTTCCCAAAATAAAATCCTCTTGGGTATGATAGTACACATTTTCAGCATTTATGTCTACATTGTATTGGTTTATTTCCTTGTATGCATCTATTTATTTATTTATTTATTTATTTATTTATTTATTTATTTATTTTGCTAGGCACCAAACCCAGGGTCCTGAGTATGCCAAGCAAATATTCTACTACTGAGGTACATTTCTAGAAAAATATGAATTTTACTTAGTTACTTAGATAGGGTCTCCTATAGGCTGTCTTTTAACTCATATTGTAGTAAAAGATGATTTCCCAATAGTATTGGCTACATGTCAGTGTCTTGCTCAGCAATGATCAGAGACATTTCCACCTGCAGTAGATGGGAACAAATCCAGAGACTCACAACTAGATAACATGCAGAAAGTGAGAGACATTGAAACACCTAGTCCTAAATGGGTTATCTCCATCACTCTTCTCCCCCCACAGGGGGGACCTCTGCAGAAGAGGATGTGGAAAGATTTTAAGAGCCAGTGAAGATGCATGATACCAAGGAAACAGTATCTTCCAGACACAATAGGACTGATACACACAGGAACTCACAGAGACTATGAAGGCATATACAGGGTTTGTACAGGTACAAGACAGATGGGGTTCCAGCACTGAGAGGGTGAGGTGGACATGAGCCCCCAACCCCGAAACAAGAAGTTATCTCTATTAACAGTTGCTCACAAAAGAAATATTGGCTTTCTCCAATGGAGTCTCACTGGGTACCAAAACCACACTCAAGACCAAATCTCATGCGCAGCCATAGATGGTCAAATCAAAACAAACCCTATGGTTATTTTGAGATTTTTTTGGTCTCATTATGCTTTAAGAATTTTTTTACTTTATTGATCTTTTGCTTATGTATTATGGTTTCCAATTCTGTGTTTTTATGGGATGTGTGTGTGTGTGTGTGTGTGTGTGTGTGTGTGTGTGTGTGTGTGTGTATTTTCTTTTTAATTTGTTGTTTTTGTTCTATTCTGGTTTGACTTTTTAGTTGCCTGTCTATTGTCTAAAGAAAGAAAGAAGGTGTAGAGTTCAATTGGTAGGGAGTTGGGGAGGACCTAGAAGGAGATAAGAAGGGGAAACTGATCAGAATATAGTATGGAAAATATATTTTCAGTTAAAACATAGGTCAGCTCTCTGAAACAGAGCCTCCCCCACTCCCAGACTTTTATCAATATGATGCCATAATTCCTTCTTTCTCTATCCTGCCTCAGTTTATCACTCTGAGTCTTTGATCCCTTAACCATAAGGATTGTAGAATGTTGAAAATATTTCATAACTTCTTCATAGCTGAACAAGGGCACAGGCATTTCCCTACCAGGGATCAAAAATTTCTACCTGTCTGGTCTAAGGGAGACAAGGGGAGAGCCACAGAGCTGGAGAATCAGAGGCTCATCATCTTATGGGATTTTTTAACAATGTCACATGTTCCCCCAGTGTTGTGTCAGTAGACCAAGGACCATATCTAATTTTGTAAGACAGCTGTACTTGTCATATCTTATGGACAAATGGCAGGACAAAACTCTGGCATCCCAGTCTGTAGGGTATCTGTATCCCATCCCTCATGTGGGAAATCCAGATGCTGGATGTTACTATTTGTTGGAGTTGCATTGTTGTTGTTTTCCTGCATCAGTGTTTCACCATTATGAAGGATGATGAGCAAGGACATCAGAAAGGCAAGAAGCAAAGTTCATTGAGAAGGAAAGAGATAGCTCCCTGCAGCAGAGAGGGGACTTGAGCATGAGTTGCCCTACACTGAACACATTAAGTTATTGGTGGCTCACGTTCTAAGTTGTTCCTGTGACATCTGGCTAGGAATGAATGCGTTGTTAACAAAGCTGTGTATCTTCCTTTAGTTTCTAATCATTGTAATTTAGGCTCACACACATAGATGTAACAAGTACTTAACAAGGAAATTACATTTTCTCTGCTAAGATAATCAAATTCTCTGTTAACTTGAAGGGCATATAAAGGAAAATATTGGAAGATTTACAAAAAGCATAGGGACTCAAAGAGGGTTTTAAAAATTAAGTAACAGTTGAGGGCTAGAAGCATGGCTCTGTGGTTAAGAGCACTTGTTGCTCTTACAGAGGACTTGGGTTTAAATCCCAGGGCCCCATAGTAGCTTTCAGTCATCTGTAACTTCAATTCTAGGGATTCATTCAGGTGCCCTCTTCTGGCCTCCATAAGCTGCAGGTAGATGTGACAAGATCTGCAGGTGGTTTATCCTGTAGGCAGAGAGGAAATTGGAACAGTAGGACAACATAGAATAAAAGGGGAAGAAATTTAAGGATTTATGGCAATCTAAGTAGGATGGTACTTTTTAATCTCAGAACTCTGGAGGCAGAGGCATGGGGTGAGGGTGAATGTCTGCAAGATCAAGACTAGCCTGGCCTACATAGTGAGTTCCAGGCTGGCTACTTGGAATGTCATTTATTATTTATTCATTTCTTTGTTTTGAGACAGGGTTTCCCTGTGTATCCCAAGCTGGTTTCCGATACTTTCCCTTGTACATATGTACCAGGGCTACATAATGAGACCTTGTTCCAACAAACAAACAAACAAACAAACAAACAATAAGAATAATAAGTAACTGGCAGTTCATTCCATGTACTCAGTAAAAAGCTTTTATTGTCTATGTGATATTAGTCATTGAACTAGTTGGTTGTCAGAGAAAAAATGATTGGAAAGTGATGTTTGAAGTTTTCCATTGAGTAAAGACTCATGCATAAACAAGTTATATGATATATGGTGGAACCACCTGCACACATGTGCACATACAAGTGAGCTGACTTTCACAACACCCCAAGAGAATGGCCTGCCCTCCCTCCCTCCCTCCCTCCCTCCCTCCCTCCCTCCCTCCCTCCCTCCCCCTCCCTCCCTCCTTCCCTCCCTTCCTCTCTCTCCCCCCTCTCTCTTTCTTCCTTTTTCTCTTCCCTTCCTCCCTTAACCCTACCCCTTTCTCACATTGGTTTGAAAACTTAGCTGTAAATTGAAGTCACCTGAAGAGCTTAAAAAGTCTTGATAATAAATAGCCTGGTGGTGGTGGTACCCACCTTTAATCCCAGCACTCAGGAGACAGGCAGAGGATCTCTGTGAGTACAAGGCCATCCTGGTCTACATAGTGAGTTCCAGGACAGCTAGGGCTATACCCTGTCTTGAAAAACCTAAATAATAGATAAATAAGTAAACAAACAAACAAACAAATCAAGTATTGATAAAATTGGGAGTGTTTTGAGGTTATGATTATCATGATTGATGTCATCTTAGGATATACAGAAAGGCAGTGTATTTCAAAAAGAAACAAAAGAAAGAGCTAGTAGCCAGGGGAGATGAGGAGAGGAGGGGAGGGGAAGAGAAAAGGAGAAGGAAGGAAGGGACAGACAGACGGACAGAGAGAGAGAGAGAGAGAGAGAGAGAGAGTGCAGTGGTTTTGTTCTCATACCCAGAGATTCATGTATTTGGAATAAGGATTAGAAATCATCTTGTTAATCCCAAGCAGAGGATCTTGGAAATATCACATGAATGATGACTCTTCTTGAAGGTTCTCTGTGGCCCAATAAAAGGAGAATTTTCAGAAGTATTCCCTGGCAACAAAATGCAGATAGGATTATGGGTTTCCTGAAGTGATTTATCCGCTAGGCTTTGCAGTCAGTATGCCTAGGAACCCAATAAAATGTTTTAATGTTTTTGTTTATTTATTTGTTCATTTACTTATTTATTTTGAAGCATTGTTTTTCTACATATCCCAAACTGTTTTCCAACTTGTAAGCCCCCTGCTTCAGTCTCGCAAAGTACTGGGATTACGGATGTGTGACACTGTGTCCTGCTTAATGTTCTTTTAAAAAATCAGAAAAAAAATCAACAAATGTTTAGGTAGAAGCTATAGAAGGTAATATGTTTTGTTTAGTGTTACCAAATAGTTCATACCATTTTTTAATCCATTGTTCCTGCACCCTCATAATGTGCTACAGATAATTAAGTGTGGGCCAGTCACTTCTCATGTGACCCCCAACAAGCTGAGTTAGTTGTTCCTTTGTACTTAGGTACTGTCACAAATTCCTGACACAAAGTCAGTTCCTCAAAATATTTATCCATGAGTCAAAGGTCTATTAAATATAGTAACTTACAAATGTGAGCTATACTTTGGGGCAAAAAGCCTAATGAATTAATAAAAACTGATGGATAACAGTTTGAAACAAAGTTAATTCACCTCTCAAACAACTTATACTTCAAGTAAAAGTAAGACACAGATAGGAAGGATGTAATCTCTCCCTTATAGCTCCTGGTGGATCTGAAAAGACTCTTTTCTGTTAGCTGTTACAATGGACATTTCTCCCTGAAGCCTCAGCAAGCAGACATTATCGTGTGCACTTAGAGATTTGCAGTAACACACGCTGCCTTGGCTTCCCCTATGGCTCATCCTTGGCCTCACATCTAAAGAAATTTCCACGTCAACCAATCGCTCTGAAATCAATGAAAACCTTTGTTCATAAATGCATTCCATGGAGCCATCTGCTCACATTTAAACACGTTATCTCCAGTCTGATCAGAGAGAGGACCTGGCTACTTATTTGTATTTTCCATGAAGCACTAACAGCTTCGACATTTGTGCAAATGCTGGTTCAATTTTAAAAAAGGAGGACAGAGTTATTTTTAAACTAGAGGCTATTTTTAATTTATTCCCTAAAGGGTAATTAAATTAGTTGAAAAAAATTGCCCACCACAATCTTATCCTTTTCTTTTACGTAGCACACTTGAATCTCATTGTTAGTGAGGCCTTCACCTCTCTAGACATTATGCGACCACTTTGTACAGGTCTATATAGCTTTGGATCAAAGATGACCTCCAAGACAACAAACTAAAATTGAGAAGACAAAGACATCCTTCATGGAGCTGAGAGTTTCATGGGTTGTCATAGAAAGAAGAAAATAGTGAAAGAGTCGACCACATCAAATAATAGAAGGAATGCATCAGATGAGGAAGAGATTGGGAAATTGGGAAAGCTTTGTCAGATCTAAAGGACATAATCTGCAGGTTATGGTATTGGCGTACCCTTGTAGCACCTGTACTCCACAGGTGAAGGCAGTGGCATTGAGAGTTCAAGGCTTGGGCTATAGAATGAGACCCTGTCTCAAGTCCTCCTAAATCCCCAAAGGCAATATATTTGTGTGCTGGCATGACAGCTGTTAGGTGAAAACAGAATTTTAACCTTGAGGCTTCAGAGGTAATGTGTAATTTCTCCAGCCTCAGCTCTGGAGGTATTTAGCGTTGGAATGGTGTCTAAAAGCATTTTCCGAAGGGAGATTTAGAGCATGGAATGTGAGCACTGACATTGCCAGTTTAAAAGTAACTACAAGAGACAGTGGTCTTATATTATGTCAATGTCATGAAATGACTCCAACCGAGGCAGGAGACAAGGAAGGGTTCATGGGTAGGGTATTATGAGTCTATAGAGGCTTTGGCTACAAAGTTGTACTTCGTTGAAAACTTCTGGCAAGAGGAAACAATGAGCAATAATGTCAGAATTACTTTTGAAGAAGCAGAATCTAAGTACCCCATCATCTAGTCTGTCAGATCTCATCTCTTAGGCTCAGAATTTCCAACCCATTCAGGAAATGAATAGCTGAATATCAAGTGCAGAGTCTGTCATTTGGAGAAGGGCTCCCCTGCTTCCCCAACACTCCATATCTTCCAAAACACATACCCTGGCAGCTGCAAGCTAGCTTTGCAGAGGAACGGTCTCTAGGGGCTTAAGGATACCTCATGTCAGTGGGATTCTAGTAAAACGTACATTACTTTCAGGAGAGAACAGAGGGTTGTTTCCAAATCTGTGAGCACCATTTCAGAAAAGCTAAAATGGGGAGCATGTTGTCATGGTAAAACTTTACCAGGTACAAAGTTGGATGAAATAGTAAAAGATGGATGGCAGGATTGGTACCCAGAGAAAGGGGCTATGTACAGAAGGCTGCTCCAAACAATGTCATTTCACTGATGGAATGCAGCCAGCTTGGGACCATTTGGCAGGGAAGACATCTGAGAGTAAATTGCCCCTGTGCTTTTGTAGCTTTGCCAGTGCCTCCCATGGGCCAAATCCATCCATTCTCTATGCAGAAACAGGAAATACATTGTGTCTGGAAGTGCATGTTCCAACCTCTTTTGTCCATGGTCAAGGAAAATGTTGCATCCTCAACCCACGGAGAGATAAAGTCCCATTTACAAGCATGTCACTGGAATGATACCAATTTTGCCACATTTTCATTTATATTGTAAAACATTTGTATGACTTGTTTTGGGAACATGCTGAAAATCCCAAGTAATGTCAGAACTGGGGAGGCTGAAGTGGGGAGATCATTAGGTTTGAGGCCAGCCTGGTCTATGCAGCAAAATCATCTCAAAAAAAATTGAAGTCAGGCATGGTAGTACACTCCTATAATCCCACACTCTGGAGGTGGAGACAGGAGGATTGTTGCAAATTTGAGGTCAGTCTGGTCTATACAGCTAGTTTGAGACCAGCCAGGGCTACATAATAATAGCTTGCCTGGTGGCACAGACCTCTAACTCTAGCATTTGGGATGCAGGGACTGGATGCTCACAAGTTAAAGGCCTATCCTAGGTACTTGGTCTGTAACTGATGTGGACTTGAACTGGAAATCCTCTTGTGCTGCCCTCCTGAATTTGGTAGTTACAAGTGTGTACAACTTCACCTGGGTCCAACTAGAGCTTCTAACTGGCCCATGTCCATATGCTCACTCAGCATGCTCACATATTCTCAGTATGCTCAATCAGTCTTGAAGCTCTATGTTTTTATTATGCCCTGAACTCAGTGGGGTGGGGTTTGTCTCATGAGCTAGTAAGGTTCAAATATTGCTTGGGTTTTTGCTCTTTTGGTTTTTGTTCTGTTTTGTTTCTCATTGTTCTCCCTCTCCCTCCTTCCCTCCTTCTTTTATTTATTTCTTGAGAGGATCCCTGTGATGGTTAGTGTTAACTGTCAACAATAGACTCTACTTGTGTTTGGCCTTCGGGCATGTCTATCTTGAGTGCACTGGCTAAGGCAGTAAGGCCTGCCCTCATTCCCTACTCTGGCTGGGACTTGGACTGTGCAAAGGCAGACAGGGAGCTCTTATTTTTGTTCTTCCCTTCCTGTTTCCACACTGGTTGTGAGGACACCAGCTGCCTAAAGCTCCAGTGGCACTAATTTCTCCTCCATGGTGGGCTCTACCTTGAACTGTGAGATGAAACAAACTGCTCTCCTTTACATTGCTTTTGTCAGACTACTTTGTCACAGCAAAGGAAAAAGAAACTAAGTCTCACATGACAATCCTCCTGCTTCAGCTTTCCTGAGTGCCAGGATTATCTAACCAAACCAGATGGAAATAGTGACGTTTCAGTAACTGGCTGGGTCAATACCGATGCTACTGGTTCATGAACAAGGTTTTTGCTTTGTTTTTTGATTTAGCTTGTTTTAGTTTAGCTTTATTTTATGTGTATGAGTATTTGCTTGCACGGATGTGAATTCTATGTATGTCAAATACTCAGGGAGACCAGTAGGTGGTGGATCTCCTGAAACTGGAGGAATGAATGAATGGTTGTGAACCACCATGAGGGAGCTGGGAACCTGGGACCTCTTGATAGAGCATCAGGTGCTCTTAACTGCTGAGTCATCTCTCCAACCCTGAGGACATGGATTTTAAAAAAATTCATCTTGTATATCAGGTGAAATAATAAAACTAGCTTATTGGCTTGAACTATTCTGCTAGTTCATGAGGCACAATGACAGAAAACTGTGAAAGTACTAGAAACAACTCACCTATGAAGCTGTATATAGGGAGGACCTATGAAAATCAGTATATAAGAAAGAATAATCTGCTGGGCATGGGGGTGCACGCCTTCAATCCTGGCACTCTGGAGACAGAGGCAGGTAGAGCTCTGTGAGTTCGAGGTCAGTTGTGGCTACTCAAGGAAACCCTGCTATGAACACCCCCAAAGTATAGTTTTTTATTTAGAATAAATCATGAAAAGTCAAATAAGTTATCCAATAGCACCATGTTTAGCATGCTGAGTGAGAAAAAGTAAAAACAAAAATCAATGACCAGGGAAACTACTTATTTACTTATTCATTTGTGTAATTAGGGTAAAGTCTCACCTTGTATCTCAAATACTCATGATCCTGCTATAGCTTTTTAAAATTTTACGATTATAGGTATATACCACCATGCCCAGTTGTTTCTTATATTTCAATCGAGGTTCTTTTTGTTGTTTTGTTTGCTTTTTTCAGACCTGATCTCACTCTGTAATCTAAGATATCCTGGGCTGTCTACATAGCCCAGGCTAGCTTTGAACTCAGAGATCATCCTGCCTCTGCCTTCTAAATGATGGGATTATCAGAGTAGGCCCCTTCTGTTTTCTTCAGGACCTCATGTAGCCCAGACTGACCTCCCATCTCTAGATAATCACACATGGCCTAGAGTTCCTCGTCTTCTTCTCCAGCCCTAGTATCACAAGAGGACACAACCATCACATACTTTGGGCCCATTTTATTGAACACCACTTAAAGTTATTTCAAGTTTTATAAAGTCACATTATTTTGACACCACCTCCTGATCCAAGTGCAGTGAGTTGTTAAGAACCATCCCATCTGCCAGTACACTTTTGAATTGCCATGTTCTGTTGGCTTAAGAATGAAAAGTAAGTGGGGCGTTGGTGGCGCATGCCTTTAATCCCAGCACTCGGGAGGCAGAGGCAGGCGGATCTCTGTGAGTTCAAGGCCAGCCTGGTCTCCAGAATGAGTGCCAGGATAGGCTCCAAAGCTACACAGAGAAACCCTGTCTTGAAAAACAAAACCAAACAAACAAGCCAAAAAGAACGAAAAGTGATACATTATTGACACTATTCTTCTGTGCCCAATTTCTTCAGTGGTGAATCAACTCACACTCTGCAGAGGAATGAATGAATGAATGAGCATGGGCACTTTGGAACCCTTTTGTGGCCTCATTGTATAGGGCCTCTTGGCTCTGAACCTGGGAGGTTCTTAATTCATATTTCACTTTATTCATTTGGACGGAGAACTTTGCATCTTCTTCCATGGGCCTATGTTTTGGGACATTATTCCTTTTCCCATTCTCCTTTCTCAAAAAGTTGCAGGAGACCCTGTGGCTGAGAAGATGATATTCAGAAAGCAAGCATTTTGGCACCCCAAGAGACCTTGGACTCTTCTGTAACCTGATCCTGTCTCTCCTACAAGCACAGGGATGCTTTCTCTGGAATCCCCTTATTCACACTAAGATAAGAGTTAGAAAAAGCACAGGACTGGCCTTATTATTACCCTGCTTTTTATGGGGATTGTGGCTTCCAAGATAAGGTACATTTACTTCGTCCATTCACTTTCCCTAAGGATGGTTAATTATGATTCAGGTTCTCTCTTCATATTCTAGACTCTTCTCTCTCATGCTGGTCTAGTGGATTGCCTTGGTGTACCTTGGACAATGTGTGCACTTTCTTTTATTTAAGTCTACCATCTGTTCTTCTCCACTTTCACTTAGCTGCTACAGGGATTCTGCCCTTTCTACAGCTTTCATGTGGTATAACTTTAAATATTCCAAGACTCTGTAGGTGTTGAGCAGCTAGAGGTATTTATGTACCAGGTCTTAGTCTTTTAAGTCCTTTCAGAAGGCAGGCCTAATCTAGCTGCTCTCATTGTCGTCTTCTCTCCTTACTTCCTGGCAGGCGTTGTGGATGTAGACATTCTCTCCCTCCGGCACAATAACCAACTAGGTGAAAACAAGCTTTAAGTTCAGAGGTTTGTTGTTGATGTTTGTTACTTAATTTTAAAGTAGAGCTGGGTTTTGACTTTATCTTTGCAAAGCCAGAACTTTCTAACACAGTTGCCAGTGCTTAAAAGTTCGGTAAACAACTCGGTTGCACAATGTGTCCAGATCTCATGTAATGGTACTTATTCCTCTTCACATCTGTCTTCATTTATTAGTCTTAACAATATGCTCCTATGCCCACTGATGACTTTGCTAAGCAGGGTGTATTTTACTGTTCAACCACCAGTACTTTTACAAGGCTAGTTTAGGCTTTATTACCATATACAGTGACTTAACCTCTAACCTAAGCCACCACTCTGGGGCTTTCATGGAGTAGCACATTATATGGAATATGATTTCTATATAAGTGACCAGAGTGGGAATTCTACTTTACACAATTCCTCTGGTCATAGGTCTTTATTTTCAGTTTTCTTCAGTGGTTAGCATCTAAGCTCCTCTTGGGCATTAGCTTTCCATTAGACAGTAGGAGAACAATAACATGGGGAGTTTCAGCCACTAGAAATGGAATAGTGTGGCCCCATTTACTTGCAAAAAGGGATCCACTTACTGCTCCATTCATTTTTCCTAAAAATGGACATTACCCTTCAGAGTTCTATGTATCCCACTCTTGCTGGGCTCACGTTGGGCTATGGTAAAGTACAAAGAATGACTTCTTGTTTTATTATAGAAAACATGTTCCTCTTTGTGACTAGATATTGTCCCCCATTTTTAGTATATAGGAACACATATATTTAATCTTCCCTTTTGGGGTGGGTCAGGTTCTCAGGTAGCTTCCTGAGGGCCTCATACTACAAATGTAGCCCCAGGATGACCTTGAACTTCTGATCCTCTTGCCACCACCTCTGTAGTGTTGGGATTACAAGCATGTGCCAACACCTTGCCTAGTTAGTTTATCTAGTGCTGAGGAATGAACTCCGAGCTTGCACACTAGGCAAGCACTATAGTAATTGAGCTACTTCCCCACCCCTGTAATCTGCTTCCTACAGCAATCATCAAATGAGGATTTACATAATATACTTTGAGGTCACAGTGTGATCCATATTGCATTAATATCTTCTTGGTAATACTCTACTTCAACTTCATTGAATTTAGAAAATTCACACGGAGGACAACCTCAAATAAACAATACTTGAAGATGAGCCATTATCATTCTAACTGACTCCAATAAGATAGGTATCTTTACATTTGATTTTAGCCAAAAGGAGGAGAAGTGATACTATTCTGTGTTTTGGACAAATTAAAATTTTTAAATAGCACTCCATTTTGTGTTTTTATCAGTAAAGAACAAGGTCACACTGATGAAGTGACAAGCATACTAGTTCACCTCAAATTTAGCTGGTAAGTTGCAGACAGATTAGTGAAGATTTATCTGAGGCCAAGTCCCATGGGTTTCCATTCACTCTCCTATGTCTTACAGGAAATAGACACTGCCATTAGAAAGGGGAGCTCTGAGATAATGGACCACAGTATCTTCCTGTAAACAGATGGATTTACCTTCTAGTTATATGAACTATGTGTACAGAGGCCAGAGAGATGATTTAGTGCTAATGAGTGCTTGCAGTTCTTCTAGAGGACCTAATTTTGGTTCCTAATACCCACGTGGGCAGCTCAAAGCCACCTGTAACTGGAGCTTCAATGCATCTGATGCCCTCTTCTGGCAACCCTAACACAAGTAGCGTACCCACAGAGACACACATACATACACCTAAACCAAAATCACTATAAATCTTTAAAAAAAATTATGTGTATGTTGATGGCTTGTGTAGTAGTCTCCATGTCTTTTAGGTGGAAAAGAAACTTAGTTTTCTAGATTCATTATTGATATAATTTTTTTGTTTTCTTTCTCTCCTTTTTTCTTTCCTTCTCTCTTTTTTTTTAGACAGGTTGCCTGTCATGTATTCCAGGTTGGTTTTGAACTTGATATATAGTCAGTATGGTAATTTGAATAAGAATACCCTTCATAGACTCAGATGTTTGAACACTTGCTAATTATATTAGTCAGGGTTCTCTACAGGAACAGAACATTATAAGATAATGGGCATATATATATATATATATATATATATATATATATATATATACATTTTGAGTACATCTTAAATTTTGTATTATTTTAATACTTCTGGAATTAACTAAAAACCAAATGCTGGGTATACCTGTGAGGGAATTTTTTTCTTAAATCATTTAAAATGGGAAGGGAGCTCATTCCACTTAGAGGGATACTCCCTGAGCCAAGACACATGGGGGTGGGCCTAGGCCCTATCCCAAAGGATACGATAGATTCTGATAATACCCTATGGAAGGCCTCACCATCTAGGGGGAGCAGAAAGAATATGTGATAGGTAGGGTTTTAGTTGAGGGGGTAGGGGAGGAAGGGAGGGAGAAAGGGACTGGAATTGTCATGAAAAACAATTTTGTTTCTAATTCAAATAAAAAATCTGCAGAAAAATAAAATAAATAAAAATAAAATGGGAAGACCCACTTTTAGGCTGAATCTTTGAGGTGAGAAGATCTGAAATGTATATATCATTTGTTAATATGATATATTATACCAATATAGAAAATACATTTTTTTTACTTATATAATACATATAATATATTATGTAACTATATGTAATATGACTATATAGGTGGCTTATATAAGCCCTTTATTAAAATGGCTTACAGGCTGTGGTCCAGTTAGTCCAATGCCTATCTACTAATGAAAGTTTCAAGAACCCAGTATTTATTCAGTCTATAAGGCTGGATGTCTCAGCCTTGTCTCAGCTGGATGTCTCTTCATTACACATGGCAATCCCAGGGCTCTAATGCTAGGGAAGGAATGGGCTTATTATAGAGAGCAAGAGCAAGCAAGCACAGAGAGCAAGCTTCCTTCTTGCATGGTCTTTATACAGGCTGCCAGCAGAAGGCTTAGCCTAGATTAAAGGTGGATCTTCCCACCTCAAAAGATATGGGTTGAAGGTTTATCTTCCCACCTCAGAGATCCAGAGTAGAAGTGGGTCTTCCAATTTCAAATGATTTAATTAAGAAAAAAATATTTTTCAAGTATGCTTAGTATTTTGGGTGTTAGTTAATTTCAGATGTACTCAAATTGACATCCAAGAATAGCCATCACAATACCTAATTTTTTGTTTTGTTTTTCAAGACAAGATTTCTCTGTGTAACAGCTCTAGCTGTCCTGGATCTAGCTCTAAAGACCAGGATGGGCTTGAACTCACAGAGATATGACTGTTTCTGCCTTTTGAGTGCTGAGATTAAAGGCATGTGCTGCCACCACCACCCCATTTTCTTGAAAGGAGGGTATGTGTGTTGTACAACCGTGTATAGATGTGTTACAAGCCTTGAATTCTATGCTCACCTTTAGTCCCAGTACTTGGAGGGCAGCAACAGTCAGACTCTGAGAGTTTGAGGCTGAGTGGTCTCTATAACAAGGTCTAGGCCCATCAGGGTTACAAAGTGAGACTCTGTCTCAAAAAGGGGTGAGGGATTTGGATCTTCTTCTGCTTGGATGAAGAAGTTTAATAATTATGGTGTCCTTGGCTATGAGATTAATATAGTTTGACCATTCTGTCACCTTCTTGAAAATAGATCTAATGACATCAAGATTTAAAAATGCCTTGTGTTACCTTTTAAAACCATAAAAATTACCCAAGAAACAGAAATAAGTGAATGAAATTAGTAAATGAGTCCCCTAAACAAAGCACTGAGGGCCAGTGAGATGGTTAGTTGGTGGAGGCACTTGCTGTCAAGCCTGATGGGCAACCTGAGTTCAACTCCTGGGCCCAAAGGAAGAAGAAGAGAACCAACTCCTTCCGGTTATCCTGTGACCTCCATGAACAGCTGTGGGACATGTGCACATCCATGCACACACAGAATAAATAAATGAAACTATAAAATACACCATTGACATATATGCTTTATTTTTTCCTTGCTTCCTATTCAAATTTACAATAGATACTCATGTCTAGCAATAAGCCACACTCATTTCACCAACATCTACTGTAGCCGCAGAAAAGCCTATGGCTCTGGGGATGACAACCCATCAGAGTTGATGCACATGTTGACAGAGAACACAATGTCCAGACTTCAGATCTTAGATAATTTTGCTGAGATGACCAGTTTTGACGCTTTCCTAGTTTTTAATGTTTTTGTCTCTCTGGTTGGTCCCTTTGGATGTCTGTGTAGACTTTTGAAAAACGGCTTACAAGGAGGGAAAAAAATACAGCTCAGTGCTACCCTTCCACATCTACTGATGCTGCAACTCTATGTCGACTGGACTGGAGTTGGAGGGAGGGCACTGACTGGTTCCGGCTATCCAAGAGCAATATGAACAGAAGAGAAGACAGAGCGCAGCAGGCTGTTACTCCACATTGGAATTCCATAGAATTCCAGAACCATGAGCTGATCATTTGGTAACTATAACAATGTTATCAAACACAAACATACAAAGACTTCTTTTCCAAAGTGAGTCTACAAACACAGGGGTTTCCTCCTCTGGGCTGTTTCCATTGGGGAGAACTCTGATTCGGGGGTGGGGGGTGGGGGGGAGTCTAAACAGTGAGTGACGACACAAAGCAAGGGTTTAAAGCCACAGCATCATGTCTTGCATTGCCCTTTCCTTAGGAACTGACTAATTTTATGGCTACAGTGATTCATCCCCACCCTGATGCCTCAGTTTATAAACCACACTTGTAAGACACCACCGCCTTTACAAATTACAGTCTTGGTGACCTCTGCCATTCATCATGGGGCAGTCCCAAAAGAAACATACTGGGCAAGATACAGATCTTTTCAGTCAATCAGAACTTTAATGAAATGCTTATAAAAGGCCAAAAAGAGGCAGGTAACACTTCAGTGATTGTCTGAGGCTGCGGGTGGAATGGAAAGTGATTATGACAAAGTTTGGTTAGCATGTTAATTTACATTTGTAATCCCAGCATTAAGAAACTGATGCAGGAGGATCTCCATGAGTTGGTGCACAGCCTAGGCTACGTAACTAGTTCCTGAGTTCCAGGCCAGCCAAGGGTACTGAGTGAGACCCTGTTTCAAAACAGACAACAAAACAAAACAATAAAAAAAGTAATAACAACCCCCCCAACCCCACAAAACCATAATCAATCAAATAGACAAATAAATAAAAGAGAGTGGTAGAAAGGAAAAAAGACAAAGAGGAAAGCAAGAAAGGAAGAGAGAGTCGTCATAAAATGGAAAAGGGGGACGTCATGTGAGGGTTGGAAGTATCCACTGATGTGTTACAAGCTCCGAATTCTATACTGACAATAGGAAATTGTTAATGCTAAGTTACCCCTCAATGAAAAAAAATGACTGTTCTGTGTCACTGGGAGCAAGACACAGTCCTATCCAAGGTTTAACATGACCTGGCCCCCTGTTCACCTGTGTCCCTCCTTCACTCTCCTGCTCCAGACACTTTCCTCCTCAGGACCTTTATACTGGCTGTTCACTTTGCCTGTGACCTCTGAGGACACTGGCACGTTAGTGCACAGCCACTCCCCACAACCACATAACTAAAACTAATAAAACAGCCGGGTGTAGTGGCACACATCTTTAATCCCAGCACTTGGGAGGATATCTATCTGTGAGTTCAAGGCCAGCCTGATCTACAAAAGTGAGTTCCAGGATAGACAGAACTACATAGTGAGACCCCGTCTCAAAAAACAAAATAAAATAAAAAAATAGTAGCAATAATAATGTAAATCTTAAAAAAAATAAAATTTCAGCCTGGTGGTGGTGATACATGCCTTTAATCCCAGCCCTGGGAGGCAGAGCCAGGAGGATCTTTGTGAGTTCAAGGCCAGCCTGATCTACAGAGCAAGTTCCAGGACCACCGGGGCGGTTACACAGAGAAAAAAAAAGCCATAAATAAATAAATTTCATCTTAATTGGACTTGATGGTTCACACCTGTAATGCTAATACTTGAGGCTGAGTCTGGGCTATGCAGCAAGTTTCAGACTAGCTTGGGCTACAGAATTAGACCCTGCCTTAAAACGTGGAAAGTAATGATAATAATAATAATTTTGCTCTAGTTTTCAGGACACCGGTCCCTTTCTCCCTGCCTCACCCACTTTTCCAGGAGTGTTCTGATATCTTATCTCCTACACACCTAGCTGGGCTTACTCACCTGGACCTAACCACTTGCCTCTGGGCTTAATGCAGATCATCACACCCACACACAGACTCTTTCTGAGCTCCCAGACCTCACCTCAGCCCGCTCTATGCCATGCCCTAAGGGACATACTTCTCTTTGATCTCAGTACAGAGGGTACACACACACACACACACACACACACACACACACACACACACACACACATCCACATACACACACATGCAGTGTGAGTATACATACATGTACATATAAACACACAGAGAGATAGGGAGAAGGGAGACAAAATTGGGCTGAATAGCGGGGCAACCTTTTGGGATGGCTGTGGAGATTCATAATTTGTTGCTAGGCAGGACTGCCCTAAAGAAAGCTCATAACTTTTTAAAAACTTTTATTTATTTATTTTTCAGTTATGTGAACGGTTGTTTGTGGCTATGTGCATATGAGTGCAGGTGTCCACAGTGGCCAGAGGTTTCAGATTCCCCAGGTGCTGATGTGAGTCACCTGATATAGATGTTAGAAGTTAAAGCCAGGTCTTCTGCAAGAGCATTAGATGCTCTTAACCACTGAGCCATCCCTCCAGCCTCCAAAACTTGTAGACATTCATCTTTGTATCTGTCTCCTTTGAGAGCATTTTCAGACTCCACACAAGAGTGGGAGCATGCAATAATCACCTCCAGCCACTGTATTTAAATTGCCATATGTATGTGTTTGGAAGAGAATTTTTCAGCACCATTCACTCCTGCCTGAGTTAGAGCTTGCTCCAGCATCCTTGAGTTCTCAAGGTGACAGAAGCTGAAGAGAACTACCCTAAGGAACTCAGGCCCAGTTTAGGGATGTACAACCACAACCCCAGCATTCTCAGTGCTGAGGCAGGAAGATTACTGCAAGTTGGAGCTCACCCACAGCACGTATTGAGTACTAGGCGAGCCAGCACACACAGTGAGAGCTCACTCCTGCTGCAAACTTGAAAACCTCCTACACATCCCTGTCTTCGGCTTCTTTTCTCTGCAGCATACTTCCTGCCATCTGGCTTACTGCACGTTTTCCTGGTTTATCTTACTAAACACTTTGTTCCTGTCCATCTTCCACCTCCCACTCTTACCAAGGAAGTGAGTTCTGCTACGTTTTAGAACTCGAATGTCTCCCAAAGGTTCTCCAAGGCTTTGAAATATGGTGCTACAAAGAACTGGAGAAACCGCAGGAGGTGGGGCCTAATGAACAGAAGTCAGGTCAACAGTAACAGGCAGACGAAGGGCATACTGGGGCCCTGAAACCTGCCTGCCTCTCTCTTAGCTTCCCACACACTATGAGCTTCACAGTCATCCTCCAGTCCTCAGTCACTAGCTTCCACAGTGATGTACTAGGCTGTGGGTCCAATGCAATAGAGCCAATCGACCACGGACTGAAAAGGCTGCATCCTGTAGACAACATAAGA
The DNA here is from genome assembly GCF_003668045.3 of Cricetulus griseus. Lineage (NCBI taxonomy): Eukaryota > Metazoa > Chordata > Mammalia > Rodentia > Cricetidae > Cricetulus > Cricetulus griseus. The sequence goes on from NC_048598.1 coordinate 41,485,840, forward strand.
ATTTCTTCTTCATTTATTATTATCTCAGGTATTTGGTCACAGTTTCTTTATTATTATCTCAGGTATTTGGTCACAGTTTCTCAAAGAAATCTTACTAGCAAAATTGCTATGTGATTAATTCCTGTTTGGTCACATCTTTGTCCTTAGTGCTGGCACAGGGCCAAGCATGTAAGGTGTTCAAAAATATACTAGGAGAATAAAAGGAAAAACAAAGCTGTGGTCCCTCATCTGAACCTTTACATAGAGAAAGAACAGGCTGTCCAGGGTATGACACTGGCCCTAGAGGCCTCCTGCTGTGTCACACACTGAGGAAAGGTAGTGGTAGTTGTTGGAAACACCAGTGACTAAGACTTTCTTCCTGTTTTTGGATTCACTTATTCCATCTCATACCTAATGCTCAGGACTGTTTCCCTAGGGAATCAAGCTGCAACCGATACCTGGGGGTGGGGAGAGAGAACAGAGATAAACAGGCTTTCTAGTATGTCTAGTTTGTTTGCCCTCATCTATTATCATCATCGTCGGAGAAATTCTATCTCAGCTCCTCCAGTGTCAGTTCATTGCATAAAGCTGAATGCCTGCTCGATGCCTGGTCCATGGAGAATGGAGTGTTGAAGATTCAGTGGTGACCCCAAAGGTACCATCTTCTCCAGCACCCATCCCTGGGAGGGGTGAGCTGATTGAACCCCATCCCAAAAGTGACAGTCTTGATGGCACAAGGGCAGTTCAGGGGGAGCACCTGACTGTTCTGAAAGAGGTAGAAAGGCTTGCTAGAAGTATGGACATCTGGGATCTAAAGGGTTAATACAGATTGACCAAGAGCAGAGCTATGTTGAGAGGCTATGGGAAGAGACCCCCTCAGAGGGAATTTGGTGGCAGTGTTTGGAGAAATTTTCTGTTGTCACACCTGGAGAGCGCTGTTGAAACCTTTGATGTGAAGACCACCACCATGGGTAGCCTTCTCCCACTCCCCCTCCCACCCCCCCAAAAAAATTTACAGCTCAGTAGAATCCACCCACAGAATTAATTTGTACTAAAACAAAATCATCAATTTGAATGAATACAGGAAATAAAAAGAAATCACAGAAGTTTATTATGCTTGTGTAGGAGAGCATAGCCTAAGGTAGGGACATCTGGGAGAGCCATGTGAGGAGAAGGGGGAGGAGAAGGGAGAGGGGAAGAGAAGGGAACCAGGTGCAGCAACCAGGGATCCGAAAAGAGAGTAGGTGAAAGAGCATGTAACCAAAATGGTTGGATTGTATAGGGAAGGACAATGGAGAAAAGCTCCATGCATGCTGGCTGTGGTAGGTCAAACTGCCCCACCTCAGCAACCAGTATGTTTCTCTCTTCAAGTTTAGTGTGGCTTGCTATATGGGTGCCTAGGAGGGTACAGTCATTATTAGGAGACACAATCTCACAGGAAACTCCCTGATCTTCTGTCTCTTAAAATCTTTTTGCCCTCTCTTCTGCACTGTTCTCCGAGCCTTAGATGTGGGAATTGTTTTGTTTTGGGCTCCACAACTTTACTTTTTAATTGGTTATGATTTTCTGTAATTGCTCTCCATCTGCCTTTCTTGATATGGTATGAGCACTACATTTTTCTGTCTGTAGTTAGGGATGATGGTGGCCCTGTTCATTAGCCCTGTGTAGTTGGTTAGGTTTCTAGTACCAGACATGGTTTTCCTCTTGTTGAGTGAGTCTTAAGTAGAATTAGAGGGCTGTTGGGTATCACCAAGGGACGGCATCCTGGCTGGGTAGGTCACCAAGCTATGCTTATGGGAGAGGGGAGACAGGCAACGGGGGGAGCTTGTAATGTGACCATGACCAACTGCAAAGAGGAATTCTTATGCCAGGTGTTTGGGCCAGCCAATTAGAAAATTTTTTTGTTTTAGTACCTATAACCTTTATTTAGAATTTTATTGCTGAAGTAGGAGGGGATGTGTTTAGGTTACATGAAGTTATCATACCAACCAGGTACCTACTGATAGAAGTCTTGAAATCAAGATACCTAGTGTAAGTAAATCTAATTTGAATTCTTCCAGCGTACTGGAATATTACAGTATGATTTTTATTGCTATTCTAATTTATAACCTCTTAAATGGTATAAATAGAGGTAGTTCATTAACAAAACAAAACAATTCTATCTCCAGATTGGAAGCTGGGTAATGAAATGAGCAGGAAGGATAGACATGCTTGCTCACAAAGGTGTGGGGGGGGGAAGGGAAGAGAGGGAGAGAGAGAGAGAGAGAGAGAGAGAGAGAGAGAGAGAGAGAGAGAGAGAGATTGAGATTTCAGGCTGGCCTCAAGTTCTTCTTCCTCAATCTCCCCAGTGCTGTGATTTGTAGGCATATGTTATCATGTCTGACTTTGACTACTGCTCTAACTTTTTCAGATCTCTCAGTCAACAGCTCCATATAGAGATAACTCTCAGAAAAATATTAGACATTAATCTTTCTAGTGATACAATTTTCTTGTCTATTTGTTTGTTGAGACAGGGTATCATTATATTCCAGGTTGATTTGGAACTCACTGTGTAGACCAGGCTGACCTTGCTCTTGAAGAAATCCTCCTGTCTCATCCTCCCAAATGCTGAGGTCATACTCATCTTCCACTGTGTCCAACTACTGAAATCATTTTCCAGATTATCTGGTACTGATTTTTCTTTCTTTATTTCTTTTTTCTTTTCTTTTCTTTCTTTTTTTTTTTTGATGCAAACTGCACGAGGGTTTATTGTAGTTGTTTAACAAGCTAACCCCATGTTAGCTCAGGCCTTTCATCCACCTGCCATGGCCGATGGCTAGAAAAGACAGCTCGAAACATTTGCATAAAGATCTTATAGGGTAGCATAAGGGGAGTGTCTAGGGGTATGCACAGGCTCAGGATTGGTATGCCTCCAGGCTTGGTATGCCCTGAGTTGATTGGTCAACTGGTTGTTATGGCCCATAGGCCCTCCCAGGGTGGTTGCTATGCTCTGGGCATCATTGCTGTGCACTTGTCTGTAAAGCTCAGAGCCATAAAGCATAGCCTGATACTGATTTTTCAAGAACAATCTGCATTAAAAGTAAATTTGCTTTGCTCGTTCATTTTTTTTTTTGAGGTGTCATCCATTAAAAACACATCTTTTCCTCTAGACCTTCCCCCTATTTCCATGCCTGGGGTTGAATCCAGAGTATAATTGCATGCTAAACATACATTTAATCACTGGGTCTGGTCTCTTCTAAACTTGAAAGAGGCTATTAGATTAATAGATTTAGTCACATAACTTTTCAGAAAGTTCTGTCCTCTATCTTACCCTTAAATCTATTTTCATCCTTGCTAGTTACTCACAAGTATGTGCTCTTGGGCTGCACACTCCCTGTTACAAGGCCGAATGAGCTTTTCTTGTATAAAATAAGGTCTCAAAGTGTGTAGGCTTGAGATGTCATAATGACGGGGAGGAACAACAGACAGACTCCGGTGAAGCCCTGATAAGGCAAAACAGTAAGATCTTGTTTTCTTAAAGAAAGAAGATAATATTTCAGGCTCTGGCTGGGCTGTTTGCTTGCTTTAGAGCAGCAGCTACTTAATCTCTGCTTTATTCTGTTCTTTATGAAATCAGGGTGATGATAGGGTTCATCTTGCATTGGGATTAAAAAAGCTAAACAAATGCCTGTGTGAAGTACTTAAAGCAGTGCCTGGCTTAAAATAAATACTTCATAAACATTTTGCTGTTATACTTTACCTTTTTGCTACTCCACAGAGGTATGCTTAGGAGAGTCAGAGGAGACATTGATGGTTGTTGCTGTCACATGAGCCCACTGGAGTTCTTTAACTGAAGCACAGTTCTTCCATTTCTATGATCTTAAAGAATACTACAATGACTGAAGTGCTGAACTGTGGGGGACGGGATTAATAACAAAGGCTTGTTTAAAATGACATGTGAATTGGATACTTTAATATTGTGGACTTTCTCACTGGCTTACAGCAGCTGACTTATTCAACAGAGTAAATCATCACCTGGTATAGTGGCTGCCTCTTATTTGATACCTAGTATTTCCGTTATTTACACATAGGGAGCACAAACTCTCTAAAGTTAGGAATGTCTGGTGATTTTATGAAGGACAATGATTCAAATAGATTTTGAATGAGGTTTAGAAAAGATGGTCTTCATTTAGGAGAGAATGATCTCATACCTCCTTTCTTTTCTTTTTCCTTTCTTCCTCTGTTTTCTCCTTAATTTTATTCTGGCTAATACTGCCTTTTCAGAATGAGTTTGAAAGTGTCTCTCCACTGTCAATGTACTAGGTTAAGGACTTTAAAAGTTTGTTAGAGTCAAATAGTAAATTGGTTTGAGGTTCTCAAACGATATATTAAAATGTATTTAATGATTAATTTTTTTATTTATCATTTACACTGTTCCTTTAGTTTCCATTTTATTAGTTTCAGCTGGGTTGCTGCTGTTGAGCTTTAAGAGTTATTCTAGTAGGAGCATGGAAGACAGCAGTGCCAACAACAGTTCAGACTGTTCAGGCCTGGCTTAGGAGGTTTCAGAGGGAATCGAGGACTTGAACAGCAATTGGGTTAGAGATCATTCTCGATAGATTTTGCCAAAGAATCTGACTGCCTACTTGTCCCCAGAAGCTGCCTGAGGTAAAAATAAATCTAATGGACTAAGTTTTTAAACAAAGGAAATTTCAAGACAAAATAATGTTGAATCTATTGCATGCTGTTTCATGTTCTAATTAACCTTTCCTTCTACTAATTTTGTGATTTGCTTTTTTCCCCTAAGGTGTCGAGGCATACAATTATGTTGCTTATTTAAAAACTGCCCTTATGTAATGGACTCATCCTTCTGGAACCATAAGCCCAAATAAATTTTCCCATAAGTTGTTTTTGGTCATGGTGTTTTATCACAAGCGAAAAGCAAACTAAGACATAGCCTATGCTGGCCTTGTAATCACAACAACTTCCCTTCATCGACTTCCTTAGGCTAGAATTACCAACATGGGTCACCATACCTGGCTTTATTCTCATTAATCAATCTTTTTGATGAGCAAAGCTTATTGTTCAATCTTGTATGATTAATGTCTGTATTTCCTCTAGCTATTGACTTCAAGTTCTATTTCTTTGTGATCTGATAAAGTAAAATCTCAGTATTTTATATTAATACTTATTAAGATTTTTTAATACCTTAAAATATGATCTCTTTTTAAGAAAGTTCCACTGGGTGGTGGTGGCACACACTTTTATCCCAGCACTTGAGAGGCAGAAGCAGGCAGATCTCTGTGAGTTTGAGGCCAGCCTGGTCTACAGAGTGAGTTCCAGGACAGCAAGGGCTGTTACACAATGAAACCCTATCTCAAAAAAGAAAACAAAAAAGCAAAGAAAGAAAAAAAACATTCCATGGGTTTCTGGTTCTTCAAATAATTTGAAAACTACAGTTTTCATGTGATAGACTATTTTAGGTTTATCTGCATAGTGATGCTTAGTATGGCAACAGTCAAATGACTTAACTATGGAATCAATTATGTGCCCATCAATAGGTGTATATACCTATCTCTGTCTCTGTCTCTGTCTCTGTCTCTGTCTCTCTCTCTCTCTCTCTCTCTCTCTCTCTCTCTCTGTGTGTGTGTGTGTGTGTGTGTGTGTGTGTAAATTATATGTATTGCAATGGAGTTTCACTCAGCCATTAACAAGAATAATATTATGTTGCTCAAAAATAGCTGAAATTGAAGTAATATAAGCTAATCTCACAAAGATATATATGTTTTCTCCCATACATGGAAAATGTTGAGGGAGAGAATTCAAACAAAAGGAAAAGGGAGTAAAATAGGACTATTCAGAATGATGGAAGAGGGAAGGACAGACAGAAGGAGAAGAAAGAGCCATAGAGGGGTGAGTACATTATATGCATGTGGAAATGCCATAATAATTTAAAAATTGTATTTAGAACAATTACTCATGATGAACAGCTCACAAGACTTAAATTTCAAACACGAAAAAGTGTGACAACCCTTGGAAAATTCTAGAGATAATATCATTCAAGTGTGATGCAGGAAATACTTACAGTTCTCAGACAGGAATAATACCATTCTGAACTGAGTACAGGAAAATGTGAGTGTAGAACGAGGTGGCTTTAGAACTAGAAAAGACCAGTCACAATGAACTTTTCCATGTCTTAACAGTAGTGGAAGAGAGCCAGCGAGATGGCTCACTGGGTACAAGTACTTGCTGCCAAGCCCTAGGACTTGAGTCCACTCCTCAGGCCCCACATGGTAGAAGAATAGAAGTGATTCACACAAATTGTCCTCTGACCACCACACAAAGTAAAGATATGTAATAAAAAATAGTAGTGGGAGAATAATTCACCAGGAGGAGTTCATAATTCATGTTTAATAAACAATAAAATTCAATTTCCTCTCCACATATCCAAGCTTTTCTACCTGGATTGGAATCCTTACTAAGTGACATTCTGCATATACATACAAAGCAGCAGCTTCAACAATCTTCTGTCTTGTAACTATGGGTTTTACCACGGACAGGAGATGTGTGTGTGTGTGTGTGTGTGTGTGTGTGTGTGTGTGTGTGTGTGTGTGTAAGTGTTCCGATTTTGAGCTTTCCTTTGGAGCCACCTCCTCCTGTGTAGAGGACAAAAGCCATTGATTTATTTCCGTCTTCATGTTGAAACTGGAACAGGATGAGGTTGTAAGAAGTTCAGGTCATATACCCTTTCACTTTCTTATTTCTTTTGTGAGAATGCCTGATTTCTAATCCCAACAGTCACACTTTGAAGCTTCCCCCCATCAGAGCATATCTGCTTGAAGTCTGGACAGGTCTTTCTGTTCTGTGGCAACATTCAAGCTGTCTATAAAGATAATGACTTGCTTGCACCTTAAACCTGTGCTCCCTTCCCTCCTCCCCCTTCCCTCTCTCCCTCTTTCCTACTCTCCCTCTTTCCTTCTCTCCTTCCTTCCTTCCTTCCTTCCTTCCTTTCTTTCTTTCTTTCTTTCTTTCTTTCTTTCTTTCTTTCTTTCTTTCTTTCTTTTTTTCTTCCAGAATTGTCCCCCACCTCTTCCAAGCCTTTCTGTCCAAGCTTTCTTCATTGCTTTCCACAGTTTAAAAAAACAAAAAAGAAACAACAACAAAGAAGTTGAGGGATGCATGATTGAGTCAATAGCAATGTCAACTGTGTACTAAAACCAGCTTCATTTTCTGTTTTCTCAATTCCAATGGCTGGCTCCAGAGAGTACCACTTCCTGGTCTCTACTGTCTTTCTTCTTGCTGAGGCCAGAAGCACCACTCTTTTGAATCACCATAACATTCCACATGGAGAGTGTAAGAATCCCAAACTATCTGAATGTGGAGGTATGCTTGTGTAGTCCCAGCATTTGTGAGATGGAGGATTACTCCAAGATTGTGGTTGGCTAGAGATATGTAATACAATCCTGTCTCAAACAACAGTAACATGTACTGATATAAAATTAACTTTCAGATACCTAATTTTTAAATCAATGTTATGAATTGCTGAGTTTGCTTGGATAGATTCAGTTTATGGACACAATGAAAAACAAAGGTGTTGGGTTTTTGTTGTTTTGTTTTGTTTGAGATAGGGTTTTACAATGTAGCTCAGGCTGTTCTAGAACTTGCTATGTAGACCAGGCTGGGCTCTACCTCCTGAGCACTGGGATTAAAGGCCTGTACCCCCATACCCAGAAAAGAAATACTTCTTTGGGGCAAACAACTAACTCTGTTAGTTGATCCACTTGTCTACTAGTAGCAAGTGCATTTGACTTCCTGAAATAATGTATGAGCTCTGGCTACAGCTGGTTTTGGCAACGGCACAAGATTAAATATAATGAAATGGTTAGGTGGGTTACAAACTAGCTTCTTTTTTTGCTTGTTTGGTTTTTCAGGAATAATTTAAAATATCCTTAAGGTTCAGAATCTGCCATATACAAATGTAAATGCCCTTACATCTTCCAAAAACAAATGACTCAAAATGCATGAGCACTTTACCTTTTGGGATTCTTGACTCAAGCCTCTAACTAGGGGAAAAACTGAGTACTGACTTCACAGCTTGGCATTTCAATTCTTGGAAATAATGGTCCTCCAATTTCAAAGTGCTTTCCCAAGATAAACTAAGTTTATTTAACAATGAATACATTGTTTCACCTTTGGGACTGATAACAAATACATACAAACATAAATTAATCTCCCCTTTTTCTTCCAGCTGACTTATCAGATTTTGAGTTACCACCTTTTTTAAAGAAAGCTTTTACATGTAAGGAATATATTAGTCATGAAAAGAGTCAGAAATTTAGAATTGTGAAATAACTTCTTCAACACAGAAAATTTGTGGAATTTTGCTAATAAAAAAGAGTCAAAATTGTATTATTAATTGACCTATTCACAACATAAATAGGCCAACAGTACAAAATTTATGTCATAATAAATTTAGGAAAATCTATTAGGTAAGATATTAAATGACTTGATTTTATTTATTTATTTATTTATTTATTTATTTATTTACACAGTGTTTTCCCAGGAAGCCCTGGCTATCCTAGAACTTGCTTTGTATACCAACTGGCCTTGAACTCAGAAATCCACCTGCCTCTGCCTCCTGAGTGGTGGCATCAGAGGTGTGAGCCACCACTGCCCAGCTAAGTCACTTGATTTTTAAAAGGAAAGTAACTTAAAACATTGTAATACTAACAACTTGGCTTGCTTTCTTTGTAAGAACAGGTTAGCTAGAAATTTTTGAAGTTTTGCTAATGTTATATTCTATGTGGTGTGTGTGTGTGTGTGTGTGTGTGTGTGAGAGAGAGAGAGAGAGAGAGAGAGAGAGAGAGAGAGAGAGAGAGAGAGTCATCCTGTAGCGTAGAGTGGTTTCAAATTCATGCCCATACTCTCGTTTTTTTAGCCTTCCAACACAAGCAGTGGTGTTATAAGCATCAGCCACCACCCTTGGCTTGTTTGCTCGATTTAGAAGCCTCTTTTCCTTGCCCTCTCATTCATTCATTAAGTTTCTCGCCTTTCTTGCTTTATTCTACTTCATTACCAATATATTCAAATGATTGAATTATCAAACAACACCCCCCCCCAACTCCCTTAACCTATCTTCTCTGGCCCCTTTATTTGATTGGCAACATGTCTCCATTTTCTGCATTTCTTTAATTTTCCTTTATTCTTGGATGTTATGCCTAGCTTTTTGCTGTCATGGTTCTGTCACATAATGATAGCCTTTCACTCACATGCCTAGGGGATTTCATCTGTCTCCATGTGCTCTTAGGAGCAACAGGTACTACTAATGGAGTCTTCACTTCTTAAGTCACTCTGACCTTGGTAAGGTAAAACTAGCCACACACACTAGCCACTTCTGGTGTCTAGTCTACTTGGGAATGATGAGCTAGACAATTGCTAAGAAACAGCACACTTAAGTAGACCAGGAACTGCAGGACAAGCTGTCCCCGGGGCAGTGGCAAAAGCTACAGATTATTTTCAGACCATTCAAATTCTCAAAGGCACTAACTGGTGTGGTGTAAGGGCAGTTGAGGAATCTCCATGGTAACCATCAGGACCAATAGAAATCTTCTAGAAATAATATCACAATTGCCCAATATATTGGAATTATCTTCAATGGGACGATAATTTTTCTCACTGTCAAAAATCATTTGGCCAGGGATTTTATATTGAAAACTGGAAAGATTGAACTTGCATTGGATATTGATTTCAGTGATTAGAAGTTTTATTTTCTCTGGGTATTCTGAAATGCATTAATGCCTGCTTTCCCTAAATTACCCCTTATCTTCCAGCTCCTTAAGTAGTGGTGGTATTTTCAAAACTCTGTTCTTCTCACTTCTCTTATTTATTTGTTTAATTTTGGCAACATCATCTCAGGTAGCCTAAGCTGGCCTCAAACTTGCTGTATAGAGCCAAGGATGACCTGGAATTTACGATCCCCTTGCTGGCACCTCCTCAATGAAGTACAGCATGCAACACCACTGGTGGTTTTTTTATGGTACTGAAGACTGATCCTAGGGCTTCATTTATACTAGGCACTTACTCTACTAACCCATTTCCCTAGCCATGTTTTTGTTTTCTCACTTTGTGTAATTATTTTTTGTATTACAAAACTATCCATCTATCCTGGGCCTATTTTCCAAACTTCTAAACTAGTGTAATGTTAACTATCTAAAATATCCACCCGCGGGGTTGGTGGCGTGGCTCAGCAAGTAAGGGCATATTTCTCCAAGTCCAAGAACCTGAGTTTGACCCCAGGAACCCGCATGGTAGAAGGGGAAAAACAGCCTGGTTTACACAGTGAGTTCCTCAACAGCCAGGGCAACATAGTGGGAGTGAAGATGATTTCAAAAGAGTTCTTTCTTTTTTAAAAGATAGTCTGGCCAGAGGTCTTTCATCTCCCACTGCACCCCTTGTCGACGTGTTCTCTCCTCCTTCTGCTGCAGTTGCGTGCTTGCAGTCTGGCTGTCTAGACTTTTATCTTTCCAGAGCTGCACCCATGGGCCTGAAGCCCGAGGGACTGCAGGAATGGCCTGTTTACCTTGACAGTTATGTGGACCTCCCTCAGTCCCGTGTCCCTCCCTCCCATGCAGAACAGGGTCCTAGACGTAGCCTGGCACCACTCTAGTCCTCCGTTCTCATCATTTGCCAAGCGTTCAAGGCATTTTGTAGAGGAGCATTTTCTTTGGCCTGTGTGATGTGATTCCTTTTGTGGAACCTGAAGAAGGAAGGAACACAGCACCTCAGGCTCTTGTGCTGAACCAGCAGTGGCCCGTTGTCTTTCAGACATTGGGAGCTGCAGCCTCAGCTGCAGCCTCTCACTCACCATAGGTCTGTCATCTCGCTGCTTAGCTCTGAGCCATCTTCTAATTTCCCCCTTTGACATTAGCATCATTTACCGCCTATATAAGTGAACCACACCTGCCTGTCTCACTGGCGTGTGGCGCGAACAGCAGTTCTCAGTCAGAGAATGCCGCATCCCGCTCCCAGTTCTCCATACTGTGTCTGCCATCTTTCAGGATGAGCTCCACCTAGCCATAATTTCTTTTTTTTGTTGTTGTTGTTGCCTATTTTTGAGACTGTAATTTAATTACAAAGTTTCTCCCTTCCCTTTCCTCCCTCCAAGCGCTCCTATATACACGTCATTTTCCCCACCTTTTTCTTTTTTTGGCCCCCTCCCCCACAGCCACTTCTTTCCTCATCTGTCTAACCCAGAATAGGTGCTTGTGGCGGTGCACACCTAAGCTCCCAGAACTTGAGAGGTAGAGGAGGCAAGAGGACCAGAAGTTCAAAGACCAGTTGACTATGCACACAGTTCAAGGTCAACCTGGGATACGTGAGACTCTGTTTCAACACAAATAAATGAACACAGAAAAAAAATTGGGAGTCTTTGTCTGTTCTGTGTGTTTATTATATGAATTTCTGAACCCAAACAGCTATGCATGCCAGGAACCTGCTTGTCATAATACACAGGCATCCAGTGACAGCTAAGCTGAACTTCAGAGCCAACAGAGGCCGCAGCAACTTTAGCTGGTTATGCAGAAGATGCGGCTCCTCCCAGATCCTTTGGTAATCTCTTCTTTTCATCCCTGCAGTTGGTGGATACCCCCAGGCAATGCCTCTGGGAGCTGACTTTTGCTGAGGGAAGCTAGCCATGACTTGCTGTCTGAGCATGAGTGGCCTCACTGTTATGGAAGTGGTATGGATAAGATGAGCCTTGTGGGTACAGTGGGCTCTGATCAACATCTGAGTGTTTATCCCAAGTCCCCACTATTATGGACTCCTTTGAAGTTTCTCATGGGATTCAACATCATAGAAGATTGTTTACATCAGTTACAGCTGCCTCCTAACCTGAACAGTGCTATTTATATTAGCCTCTACTAGGGAGAATTGCCACAAAATACACAGACACTCTGCTGTGGACCTTCCTTTGGGGAAAGAGAGCTCCCTGTATGCTAGCAAATGCAGTTCCCAATCTGGACAGGTGGCCAGAGTGGATTGTCAAGCTATTTCTTGCCCATGACCTAAGAAAGGCTTCTCGCAGCCGCAACTCTCAACTAATCAAGGACTGTGTTCTGTCTGTCTTGTCCTGTTTCTGGGCACAGTGAATAAGTCTACACATGGAATGCTGGGAGATAGGGTGAGGCTTTTATGCAGGGGGCAGCCACAATGAGGCATTTTGGGGGAATCTTTGAGGTCATTCAGTAACGCCCCTCATTTGTGGATGAAGAATCTGAAGTCTGGAGAAGGTGGTGAGTAGCACCAGGTGACATAGGAGGCTTGGCTTAAGCTTGAGAATAAGGCCTGTTTTTTTGATTTTTTGTTTTTTTGTTTTGTTAAATGTTTGTTTTTTGTCTTCCTGAAAGACAGTATTTCTTCTACTTCACCATTTTCCTGAGCTCACCTCCTGTGAGAATCTCCAAGGCTGGCTTCGTGATTCCAGGACTCTAAGCTCCAGAAGTCACATCTATTTCACTCGCTGGAAAGTAAGAATTACAGTCACATTGGTACTGGGGAAGCTGCTGTGTGGACGATAGTGAGCTATCTATCTGGGGCTTCTACTTCATGTTTTTGTGACAACTGTGGATGTTGCTCTGATGACAGAGTGCTTGCCTAGCATGCAGGAAGCCATGGGGTAGATGCTCAGCCCTGTATAAAATAGGCATGGTGGCACAGGCCTGTCATCCCAACACTCGGGAGGGAGAGACAGGAAATCAAGGAACTCAAGGTGATCCTTGGCTACTTAGTGAGCTTGTGGTTTGTCTAAATAACTTTATTCCTTTAGGTTCAGTTTTCTCGTAAATATGTAAACTGTAGACAGTCACTATATTACACCAAACACCGGATGTGTTTCCTTCTTTTCCTGTTGCCTGTCACTACAACCTTCCATGTTCTTTGTTTACAACATCTGGAAACAAAATTAAGCAAAAATTAGCTAAATATTATAAAGGTACTCATGTCAAGTCACTGTCCTAGATTTATATCTAGGAGGAATCACATATAAGGATCATGTAGTGATTGGAGCCCTTTCTACTTTAGGGTAGACTAAGGGAAGACATTTCGTATTTTATCTTCAGAGGCTATCTTTTGGAAAGAACTCTTAAAGCTGTGTCTTTCCCAATGTTAGCTTTATACTCAGAATCTTGAGTTTGATGACAAAAGGCAGTTGGAATGGAACAGCCCTTCTGGTAAGCAAACAGGACTGGCCAGGATTTCTCTAAGGAGAAATTCCTGTAAGGAACCTGTGTCTTTTGAGAGAACCTGTTGCCATCCTCAGAGAAAATAAACAGACATTGAGAAAGTTGGAACTGGTCCTGTAGTTGGCCCACCTGCAAACACAGTGAACTAGTCCTCTTACATCCGGCTTTGAAAGAGAACTGGGGGAACCGAACTTTATCTTTTCCTGACAACGTTCTGTTTTTGGCAAGCCCACCTCACTGACTGTGCCTTCAGGACCTCCCACGTCTTTCATCAACAAACAAGCCTTTCTGATTTCACCTCCTAATCTAAGCAAAGCTGACACTCAGCTTTGCCATCTCATCCATACATTCATGCATTTATGTTTCTCATCTATGTCATAGCAAACTTAAAAACTGCTTCTCTCACTCTTAAGTTTATTACAATATTCCAGCTTCATCCACCTTCCCAGGAGGGTTACATCTACCAGAAGGGTCTCCATTTGTACAAAGCTCTGCATATACCAAGTGTTCCTGCTGCTTCTGTTAATTTTCAGGCAGTTCATCTTCCTGTTTCATACACATCCCTACTGATGTCCTTGCAAAGCTGCTTCTGCCTCCAGAGAGTCCTTACATAAGTAATTTGTTTGTGGTGACAGGGTCTCACTACATAGCCTGGGCTGTCTTCTAGCTCATAATTGATCAATGGGAACCCAGACATGTATCACCATGCCTAGCCAATATTACAACTAATCAGTGAATTTGGCAGTGTTTTAGTATTACAGTTGATGTACAAATTAATTATAGTTCTATATCCATAAATTTCAAAATGACTACTAAAAGTAGCATCTATATCACCTCCCCAAGTATTTGGGATAAATTTAGTAGGAATTGTATAACATTGCTGTAATGAAACTATAAAATATTGGTGAGATAGATTCTTAATATGTACAGAGATATACCATATTTGTGACTTATAAATCTCAGTATTCTTAAGATGTTCTGTGACCTTCAAATCCCCCAGATCCATGTACAGATTCTCTCCAATCTTAAGTTTAAGAGATTTTTTAAAGCAAACTTACTGAAAGTAGATGTTGACAAGACAATTGTAAATATATGTAGATCTGATTCAAGAGACTTAAGAGAAACAATTCTATAAGTGAAACTTAATTTTTTTTAAAACAGGGTGATCCTATAAACTGTGTATATTCATATGCAAAAAGGAATTTTGACATCTCATTCAAGTTACAAATACTGATTTAAGATGAACTGTGGTCATAAATGCAAAAGCCAAACCATGGAACTCTTAAGAAAAATAAATAAATGAATATAATTGCAATTGTTTGCCTGGAAAATATCTTTTAAGATGAAACAAATAAAGCTAACCAAAGAAGAATGGGAAGTTGAGTTCTTGAAAACATTGCCTTTCCAAGAGACATTTAAAAGAAAATAGATCTATAAGTCCACCCCCCCAAAAAAAACTGCAAGAAAAACACTTTCAACATATATTTTTTAAAGGACTAGTATTCAGAATATATAAAGAATTTCTACACCCTTCACCAATTCATTCAGTCTTGGATGTTTATATTTTGGCCTCTTCTAATTTCTACATTTCAATAATGAAGAAAACCAACTTAACAAAGATGTAGACCAAAGGCACATATTGCACAAAGGCACATATTGCACAAAGAAAGATCAATGAATGGTTAAAAAACACATGAAAACGTATTCTTAGTACTTGGAAACTGAATATTAAAGCAGTTATATGAAATCACTCCACAACCATCACAAAGGCTGAAAATAAAAGGCTGATAATAAAAGGGGCTGGGGCTTCAAATCTGTTACTAGAATGCTTGCCTTGATTTGAATGTCAACATGTAACAATTAAGTGTGTTAACATACAAGCAAACCCATAATCCCAGCACTCTGGAGGTGGAGGCTGGAGGACCTGTAGTTTAAGGCTAGCTTCAGCTACATAAAGCATTCAAGACTAGCCAGGGCTACAGGAGCCCTTGTCTCAAAAATAAATAAATTGAAAAATAAAATCAAAATTATGAAAGTCACAGGCTGACAATAATATAAAACAGATAAAAATCATTCATTCTTGGTAGAGTGTAAAGTAATTCAATCATTTTTTATTTGTTTGCTTGGTTCCTTTTGTTCTTGATTTTACTCTATAGCTTAGGCTAGCCTTGAACTTAGGAATCCTCTTGTCTCTATCTTCCAAGTGTTGGGATTACAGGCATGGGACTACCATGCCATGCCTACCTTGTTAGTTTTGTTTGAAACATGATCTCCCTATTTATCCTTTAAATCAATTTTAAAAGTTGAGGGTTCTGAGGATTTTAAACAAATTTTCCCCTGTGATCTAGGAAATCCATTCTCCAAGTTTTATTCAAGAGAAATTAAAGTATGCATCCACAAATGTTTGCATAAGAAAATTAACAGTAACTTTATCTAGAAGAGCTCAGTCTTAGAAATAGCCTACACTTGCCCCCAATGAAAGACTAGATCAATGAAAATATAATTAATGGATGGCTCCTAAACCATTAGAAGAAAGAAGCTATAGAGTTATGATAATACTGTAACATCACACAGAGTAATACTATTCTGATATGAAAATATCCATCTGAAGCCATAGAATAGGAAAAAAAATCATGTTATAATCATAAAAATCAGAGCCAGGCTGCACCAGGTCAGGAAGACATTGAATACAAAGGACAAAACAGAATTTTCTGGTGCTGTGGACATTCCATGTTTCAACAGGACACAGGACATACAAGTTTACCTATTAAAGTTGTTTTGCTTTGTTTGGGGATGAGATCTCTAGCTTTGGCTGACCATGAATGGCCTTAAGTTTCTAGGGATGTCCTTGGCTTCTGATCCTTCTGCCTTCATCTAATAAATGATGGACTTAGAGTTGTATGTCACTCACCCAGATAATAAGACTTCCCTTCATGTCATCAGGTTTGCCTCTCTTTTCTTCAGGAGAAGATTAATGTAGAACAGAGGTTCTGACTGCACAGTAGAGGTAGATTTAGAGTCTAGCTCAGTGAGTCATGGGAAACACGGGAATCACTCCTTCCTTCATGTGCATTGTTTTCTTACTCTGCTAGTCTGTCATTATACTCTAACCTCAATTCTGACTCAGCAAACTTCCATGACATTGCAAATTATAATTTTCCAATGTTAATCAGGGACAAGTCATCGAGTCTTTATTACTAAGATGCATTTCTTCCTATTCCATAGATTACTGTCATTTTATAGTCCAAGACGTCTTTGATGTGATATTTCTTCTGCCAGACGTCTTAAAGTCACAGACTAACTAATGTGTAATCTGTGGTAAAGAATGTCTTTTATTTTTTTTTTGAACAATTCTTTTATGTCACTTTCTCTTTGATTCAAAGACACACAAAAAGAAATGACTGGCAAGCTTTTTGTTTCCTAGGCTACAATCAAATTCCATTTTAGTACTCTATTGTGTTTTCACTATGGTTTCCATGTAATTATTTGTCTGCTGTCTTGAGAGAGATTGAATGATAATAATAATAAGTAATCTGTAGGCTATAGAAAGTAAGCTCTTAGCAAACAGTATATGAATTCTAATTTACAGTTTAAGCATCTTTTACTTTCTGCAAATATATTTTTAAAATGAGCTAAGGAATTTTCATATTTTTTGTCATGACTTCTGGATGGATACATTGAGAAAACAGGCAATTTCTTTTTCTTACTATGCAATCTTGAACGTGACAGCAAAGTGTAGAAAATTTCAAGTTTTCTGGAGTCCTTCCAGGTCTCTAGTATGGGGCTTGATGCTCTTGTTTGTTTGTTTTTTGAATATGTGGGCAAACCTGGATTCTTTTTATTACACAAAACAAACAAACAAAGTAAAAAATAAAAGGCAACTGAGTGGATTCTAGCATACATACACTCAACTTACTGTGAGAAGACTTCTTGACTTCTTGACTTCTGGCAATTCTTGGCCTTGGGAGTTCAAAGAGGAAAAGTGTACGTCATTGAGTAAAGGCAGGTGTCGATGGACTGAACTAATGACCTTTAGGAGGGATCTGGCTGTGTGTTTGGAGTTGCCTGCAGCTCGATCTCTTGAGAATTGTACGCTTGAGTGCTTGAATGTTCTGGAGTATGTTTTCACTCCAAACCAAGCACGATACTTACATTTTAATATTTAAGCCACTGGGTAGCCAGTGCCTCATGGAACTCTGGTACTGACAGATAAGGCTGGAGAAGGATAGTAGTTCACAGTTTAGCGTCATCCCTTCCCAAGGAGCCTCCCTTGCCTTTGTTTCTTCCCCAGGTCATTCCTTATGTTATGAATATTTACTGACCTATTATATTCATTTGTACAATAATTTGACAGAGCTATAAGCCTTGTAATGCAAAATTCACCCCTGTAATGTATACACCTTGGTGGTTTTGCTGCATTCTTTCTGTACTGTATTCTTTATTGTATAATAAGTATGCAACTATTACAGCCCGATTTTAGAATATTTTAAGCACCCATGAAAGAAAGACTATACCACTTGCCTAGCCCCAAATGATATATCTACAAAACAACCCCTACATCTAAGGCTCAGGGAACATCTTGGAAAAGGAGGGGGAAAAATTGTCGGAGCCAGCAGTGCAGAAGCTCCACTGCAAGACTGTGTAATTTAGATATGACAGGGAAGCTATACACATGAAATCTTAGCAACATGGCTGCTAGAACAATACCAGAAGAATGACAAATACCAGCTGACACAGCAGCATGGATGGGGAAAATCTCATAGAGTCTCATCCCCAGATAAAGACCTACAGACAATTAAAGACAATTGAAAACAGGAGAATAAGTCTTCCCCAGGGATGGGTCTCCTACATTGTTATCCAATCCCAAATGGTCAGCCATATACAAGCAACACTAAATGGACATAGCAGACTCCATTTAAATACTTATTTGCAAATATATGTAACAATGACTAAAGAATAAGAGGTCATGGAATTGAGAAGGGGGGTGGGAGGAGTTGGAGGGAGGACAAGGAGGGGGAAGTGATTTAATTACATTTTAATTAAATAAAATAATTGAACAAGAAACTCCTATCTATTGTAGTCATTCTTCATTGTTCCCCTCTCTCCAGCCTTTTGTAATGAATAATCTAAATTTGGGTTTTATGGATTCACTTTTTTTGTTTTCACTTTTGTTTCTGTTTTTAGTTATTGGAGACAGGATTTCTCTGTGTAACAGCCCTGGCAGTCCTGGAACTCCCTCTATATTCCAGGCTGGCCTTGAACTCAAGAGATTCACCTGCTTCTGTCTCTGGTCTACCACCACCACCTAGTATGAATTCACTTATTGTAGATATTTTTTTATAAATGCAATCAGACCTAGTGTGACATACATCTTTTACTTAACATAATACTTCTAAAATTCATCCATATTGTAGCATGTATCAATACTTTAGTTTTTGATTGCAATAGTTGTATTGTGAAGAATTATATTAACTTGTTACATTCTATTTATTCATCATCATTTGATAAGCATTTGGATTGTTTTCTTTTTATTTTTGTTGTTACAAATAATGTACCTGTGAAATCTTACATGCACGTCTTTGGTAATATGTTTTTCTTTCTTTCAGGTGCTTAGGAATGTAATGTTGGGTCACATAGCAACTTTGTCTAACATTGCAAAGATCTGAAAATCTGCTTTCCAAAGTGGCTGCCTCATTTTCCATACCTGAAATAGTGTATGAAGTTATTAGTTACTACCCATGTTTGTCTACATTTGCTATTGCCTGCCATTTTGTCTGGAGTCATCCCAGCGAGTGTGCAGTGACATCTCATTATCATATTTTCCTTTACTAATGGCCACTAAGGATCCTTTTATTATGTTATTACATGATTGTATACATTCTTTGGAGAGATATCCATTCAAATTATTTGTCACTTGTAAATTCTGCTACTTGAGTCTTCATTATTGAATTTGTAAGATTTCTTTATTATGGATACAAGTCCTATATATAGATATATAATCTACAGATAGACACATTGCCATTTGTAATTATGACCCTCTAATGATAGAGATGATAATTGTATTTTCGAATAGTGTCCCATATTTGTGATCACTGTGTGAACTTTTCCTGAGGAGATGCAAACAGATGTCTACTTGCCCCAGCTAGAACTCCAATGACAGAACAAAGAACCATTCCACAAATATCCAACTTGGCAAACCAGTGAGTTTACTTGGCTTACTTACAAGGCATAGGTGAGGGGTTTCTCACAGGAACATGGGGGACACGAACATAGCTTTACCACAAAAAAGTCCCACTCCAACATGTATGAAAACTTCCTTACAGCAGCACTGGTAGAAGAGACAGGTAAAATATACATTACAGATTTTGAAGCCAAGATATTTTTAAAATATACAGGTTGGTTTAATCTATCAGCTTCCATAACCCATGTCTCTTAGCAGCTACCACTTGTTTATCAGCAATCAAAAAATTCAAAGACAACATAGTAACACAGGACCCAGACTCCCTATGTACTTTGCATATATCCTTTCTATTTTCTCTACCAAGCCTATGTACATTTTTGAACACACTGTAACACGTTTAAAAGATTTTTCTGTTTTGATCTGTCTTTACTGCATATCTGTAATCTTTTTTGTTTGCGTTAGAAAAACCTTAAACCCACCATGCGCCTTAGCTCATGGCATGGTGGCAGGGCTCATGAGGGTGGATTAAGCCCAAAAGCAGTGGCTGGGAGACACCTCTCTGTACCATGGCCTGTGTGGGAGACTGCAGGACGAGGAACTGTGTTTGGTTCTGTTTTTCTGTGTTTGGAACCTTTTCTTAAGCTTTTTCAGGTTTTATGTGGATATACATGGCACCAAGTTGGGCACTATTTGTAGGCAGGGTTTTTTGACAGGACTGCAGGACTCAAAATAAACACATAGAGACAATATTAATGATAAATGCTTGGCCAATAGCTTAGGTTTGTTACTAACTAGTTCTTACAACTTAAATTAACCTCTACTTCTTATTTACACTTTAGCACATGTTGGTACCTTTTTTTTTTATCAATATGGCATATTCATCTTGTTTCTCTCCATGTCTGGCTGGTGACTCCTTGTGTCTCTACCTTTCTTCTTCCCAGTGTCCTCTTAGTTTGGCTCTCCTGCCTAACCTTTCCCTGCCTATCTATTGGCCATTCATCTCTTTTATTAAACCAATCAGAAGGTGTCTTAGAGAAGACACATCTTCACAGTGTTCAAAAGATTATTCCATAACAGGTTTGAAAAGGAAATAGGTAGTATTATGAAGTTGGTTTTACCAGCAGTTCATAAAGATTGATGTGTGAAAGAGTCAGATTAGAAGAGTAGTTTAGAAGTACTGTCAAGATCCTAGGAATGGAGGGTGTCAAGGAGTAGCATATGACAACCAAGTGTCTACTCCATTTATTGAGAGAGGTGACATAGGGTGGAACAATAATAAAAGTTTCAGTGTCAGTCTTACTACATTTGTAGTACCTTTTAGATAAATATGGAGATCTCCAGTAGAGAGGGTGATACATAGGTCTATAGATTCGAATTTTAGAAATGTTTAAAGGTCAATGAAAAGGAAAAGGTGTGGCCTATAAAACTCCATAAAGAGCCAAATTCCTGCATATTTACAGTAAGGTATGGCCTTATAAAAATTACATAGTATGCTAACCATGATCATTTATAAAACTATATTTTATGGAATTATCAGTGAGAGTTTAAGAAAAAATGAAGTATTTCAAAGTAATACATGGTTATTTCATAAAACTACATCAAACTGCAGTAAATAATGTCTATGTTTTTTTTTTAACCAAGAATACTAATTCTTTCTCTTTTTGCATGAATGTTTTATAATTTACTCTGGAGATTTTGTTCATGAGTTTGTGAGTGTTCCGGTGTATTTTATGTATTTTGTTTTACTACACTATTTTTTTATTGTATTATAAACTTTTCATTGAGTAGAAAAGGTTGTAACTTGCTAATGAAATTTTGTAATCACAAATAGGTCACAGAGCCTTGAGTAAGCAATCTGAATTTCTCAATGATGTGAACCAGGCAAATGGAGTGGTTTGTGTCACTCAAAATCCTTGATAGTGGCATTACTGTCATGCTCGTGGCAAGTTGGCAGCCAGCTAGTTTCCTGGTTTCCAAACACCAGTAAATATTTACAAATCTTATTTACCTTTGTTAACTTCTGGAGTACTTGGGAAAAGAAGTCGTCTCTGTCAAGTGATTATTTGTGGGAATGTGAGTAGGGAATCATAACTCATTTCAGACAATAATATTTGGACCTCTGAGGAAACTCCTGACAGTATCTGACTATAGCAAATGGAAGCCAAACTTTGATGTAGGCAAGAGACCCTAATATAGATTTCTGTGGAATTCCAATAGTAGGTGTTTAAAAGGTTTCTTTATTTTATACTGTATGAATCACCTCAATTCATAATTTGTAAGAGAGCTAAGAGATCTCTAGTGTCTGCGTTTACATGTTAGAATGTCTGTACTCTATCCATCATGAATCACCACTCTATTTATTCCACTCTGCCACCACCTCTACTCAATCTCCAGACCTCTCACCAAATAATTCTTGGAGAATAGCCTTGAGTTTCCTATGTAGTGGGAGATGAAACTTGCACTCCAGATCTTCCTATCTCTACCGCCCAAGAGCTGGCATTACAGGTGTGTTACCACACCCCACAAAATTTATATTTCTTGTTACAAATGCTTCTAGGGATAGTAATTAATAGAAGCCTGTAGGGAGACACCCTAGCCCCGCCCAATAGTCCTGGGACAGGTACCAGGTGGACCCGGGACTCGCCCATAAGGGCGTGGTGAAGGAAAGCCGGGGTGAGGAAGGGAGCTTCTTAAGGGGCTGCACGTGGGGACCCTGGCCCCTTTTTGGTTCTGGCCGCGCTTGCTGGGTTCTATAACCTAGCTCTGGCCTGTGTCTTGCCTTGGTGTCTTTTTGAATAAAGAGACATTAATCTTACATGTGGCGCCCAATTATTCAAATGCACTTTGGTGTGACCATAGGAACCAGATCATTTTCCAGAATACTTCTAGGAAAAGAAGTAGGGGGAAACTGTGTCAGAGAAGAATACATCATAAATACAGAATGTTTCCAACCAATTTTTTGTTTTTTTACGATTCAGTTATTTTATTTTATATGTATGACTGTTTTGCCTCTGTCTTATTTAGGGTTTCTATTGCTGTGAAGAGACACCATGACTATGGCAGCTCTTATAAAGGAAAACATTTAATTGAGGTTGCAACTTACAGTTAGGGATTCTATTGTTATAAAGAGGCATCATGACCATGGAAACTATTATAAAGGAAAATATTATTTGAGGTTGTGGCTTACAGTTTCAGAGGTTTAGTCCATTATCATCATGGCAGAGAGCATGGTGGTTTGCAGGCAGACATGGTTCTGGAGAAGGAGTTGCTACATCTTGATACAGGCAACAGGAAATAGACTGAAACATTGGGAAGCTTGAGCATTTATAAGACCTCAAAGCCTACTCCCACAGTAACATATTTCTTCCAACAAGGCCATACTCATTCCAACAAAGCCATACCTCCTAATAGTGCCACTCCCTATGAGCTTATGGGGTCTAACTCATTTAAACTACAACAGCTTCCACGTATTTATGTCCAACATGTATATACCAGATGCCCACAAAAGTTAGAAGAGGGCATAGGATCTCTTGGAACTGGAATTACAAAAAACTACGTCAAGCAGGTGCTACAAAATGAGTCCGCTCCTCTTGACAGACAGCAAGTACTTGCTTTTAATAACTGAGCCATCTCTCTAGCCCCACAAGTGTACTTTAGACATTTTGTCATTGCATTGTTCCAGAATCCCCAGTCTTACACTCCTATAATGCCATCGATTTATAGATTAAAAACATGAAAATCAGAAGTTCAAGATCACCCTTGACTAAAAAGTTAAGTTCAAATCCAGTGTAAGCAAGGTGAGATCCTGTCTCACAAAACAAAAAATAGCAAAAAAGCACACAAGCACAGATAATCTCTATGTAAACATTGCTCAAGTATGACCTTATCAACTACTTGTTGTGAGACACAGTTCCCATTTTCAAAAGGCAGGATGATTTGCTTAGGTTGCTTATTGTGAAGGAAAGTTAGTCATATAACCAAAGCTCTTCCTGCTGTCTCTTTTTCTCAGTTGATTTGATAATGATAGATACAATTGTAAGCTAATGAGATGTACATTTTGGTATCTGCATCAATGACATGAGAAGCATGTTCATGTCTTAAAATACAGATACAGTAGAATAGGAAGTAGAATAAGAAAAGAAGTACTTGAGTCAGTTATATTACTATAAAATAATAAAAAATATCTCAACTGTTATTAGTAATTATTGAGTTAAATGATTAGGGGTCATTTCCTCCCAATTCTGACACTTTCTCCCAATAAACAGAGTAAATAGTTTATTGTTACTGATTCATAGCATAAAGCTGAACCAGGCTATAACCTGCTTATTTTGGGTTTTTGAGATATGGTCTCTCTCAGTAGCCTAGGCTGGCTTTGAGCTCCTTGGGTAGGTAAGCTTGATCTAAAATTACTGAAGGATTATCAAGGTGACTCAGTGGGTAAAGGAACTCACCACGTAGTCTAATTTAATCCCCAGAATTAACACTGTGGAAGGAGAGAACCAAGTTCTCCAAGTTGTCCTCTGACCTTGACACACGTGCCCTGGCATGGTCAGTATTCTCTAAGGATCTTGAGACACTGGAGTAAAACTGTTGCTTTTCCCTCCTTTCAGTCAGCTAGGGATACAGCTAGGGATACCTGTCTTATTTGGCACTTGGGGAAGGCTGCAGAGCTGCTAGCATGTCCTGTTTCTAGCAGATAACACACCTGAATGCCACAACAGTTGTCTTTAAGGTGTTTGCCAAGAAATGGAATCAATGCCTTGAGAGTTTGCGTGAGCCCAGAGATGTAATATTATGTAACTATATGTTTGTAGATTTATTTAGGTTCATTTATTTAGAGAAAGACTCTTACTCTGAAGCCAGTCACAATCTGAACTCATAGAAATCCTCCTGTCTAGTCTTTCTGAGTGCTGGGGTTATTAGTGTGGAACACAACTGGCTTTATATAGACTTTTATTTAAAAAAAAAAAGCAATAGCTACTTGCCATAAGTTGGAAATGATCATTGCTGTGTTTCTCATCAAATAGTGTCCATTTTCTGTTATCCATCACCTCCATGAATGAATGAATCCATCACCTCAGTTCTTAACCTTGTCTCATTATTCATTCAATCACTTACTGAAAGAATGTCCTGAAGACTTAATGAAGTACATGCTGTAACATAGGTGCTGCAATATGCAGGTTCTAACCTAGAGACTAGTCTGCCTTATCCAGAGTTCACACTTCTACTGATCTTCCACACTCATCTGCAAATCTATAGATTTTACTTCTTTTACTTATAGTGGACTCTTACAATTTTCTTTATTCTACTCCAGTCACATAGCTGGGCATGCCATTGTTTCTTATGTAGGCTTTGATGCTTTGAAAAGCAGACAGTGTAATTAGTTCAGAGGCAGCCTGGCTACTACCTTTGAATAAATAACCCTAAATAAACCTTCAAAAATATCAACAGTCAGTGTAATGAGGTAACAGTGGTGTGCTTTTAGTGTATCCTGCTCTCTCAAGCTTAGGGGCAGAAGCAATTGAAGGGGCAGACAGAGAAAATGAAAGCATTATTTCAGAAATGAATTGTGTCAACATTTGATTTCTTTCCATCTGCTTCCTTTGCATTATGCTTATTGCTTACAATTGCTTTTCAAAGAAGAGGACGTCTGCTTGTTAAATTGGAACACAGCAATTGAGGTTTCTATATATATAATGCCTTGAGTGAGAATAGACTCTTATGTTTGAATGCTTGGTCCCCAGTTAATACAACTATTTGGGAAGGATTAGGAGGTGTGGCTTCTTCGGGGTAGGTGTTGCCTTGTTGGAGGAGGTGTGTTACTGGGAGTGGACTTTGAGGTCTAGTATCTCCTCTGTTTCTGACTGTAACTTGGTGATCAGATATGAGTTCTTAATTGCTGGCCCAGAGTCATGCCTGTCTGCTTGCCAACACAGTTCCTGCCATTATTATCATTATCTTGGACTAACTTTCTGAAACTGTTAGCAAGCTCCTAATTAAATAGCTTCTTCTAAAAGTTGCCTTGGTCATGCTGTCTCCTCATAGTTGAACATTAACTAAGATACTGTGAATGAATGCCACTCCATGTGTATGTATTCCCAGGCATCTTTTTTATTATTATTATTTCATGCTGAGAATAGGAAACAAGAACAATGAAAGTTTTCTCCTAAATACGGGACATGGCAATGAATGAGGTGTCAGAGACAAACAGTGTGTCTGGCTTCTAGCTGATTGACATCACTTTTTAGGGAAATGCAGTCGTCTTAAGTGTGTTTCTCTGATACAGCACCTTTTAAACCACGGCATGAAGGAAAGTCTCAGAACACACTCTTGCATCATCAGATATACTTAAAGCTAAAAAGCATGCCCCTTCCCATTTATTCAAATTACCCTATAAACTCAAGCGTGGATGAAAGCCCCCTTTGGAGACCATATTCAGAACAAGGGAGTTAGTTGCAGTGGGCGATTATCCTGAGTGCTGTGTCAGTTCTGTGTGTGGAAGTCTGGGATCCCCAAACAGGATGCTGAGGTTCGAGCAGCTTCCCTGGGGAAAGAGAAACAGTCCTGCTGTTACTCTTTAACCACTCAGAAACCTTGAAGGAACCAGGCAGGGTATTCAGAAACCTAATGAACTATGCTGTACATGTAAATGTTCTTGAAACTTCTTCTCCAAGACAGGGCAGGGTTATTAATATAGCCATCATCTCAAGGGCGTACAAGGTTTTCCACACACAACTTCACTTAATATTTTTAAATTCTTGTGTCTACACCGAACACATTTAGCAGTGATTAATTTATTTGCTGGCTTTCTTGCTTGTTTGGTTTTTGCTGTTTTGAGACAGGATCTTATGTAGTGGAGGCTGGACTTGAACTTAATATATAGTTAAGGATAACCTTGAACTTCTGAACTTCTGTCTCCACAGTTCAAGTGCTGGGACAAGAGTGAGATTTAAAGTTTTTTTTTTTTTTGAGATTTAAAGATTTTTTTAAAAAGTTTTATGTGTATTGGTTTTCTGCCTGCCTGCATGTCTGTGTACCATGGGCATGAGTGGTGGCCACAGAGGCCAGAAGAGGGCACTGGATTCTCTAGAACTGGAGTAACAGATGCTTATGAACTGCATGTCAGTGCTAGGAATCAAACCCAGGTCATCTGGGAGATCAGCCAGTGCTTTTAACCACTGTGCCATCTCTCTAGGCTGAGTGAGATTTTTAATTCAACACAAATACTTTGAAATACCTATGTTCCTAGAATGTGAACATGAGTTGCTCACCAAGTGAGATGCTTTGTCAATCTACACCACATTGACTTGTCATTGAAATCAATGAAATTCCTTTCAATACTTAATGCTTTTGCAGCCTTGGTTGTGTTTTTTATGGCAAATAGATAGTAAATACATACTACTTATGTCACCTTTGGGTATACATATAAATAATTGGGTACAAAATTAGTTAAAAAAAAGTTTTGTTCAGTACAGTTTCCAATCTTTTAGGAAAGACAACCACTAGGTAAACCTGATGAATCTTCATATGTCCCTAGAAAGTGATTGCCAGGATGACTTTAGGAGTAAAAATACCGAATCTATGAAAATTGCTTATAGCTGGACCAAAAGGCCTCTTAAAGCTGGACCAAAGATGAAATAGGCTAGGACTGATTGAGAACTACTTTTACCTACTAATATATAAGGCATGAAATGTATAATAGTACATAAATAGGAGTCTAGCTGCTTCCACTTGAGTGCACAATGGATTAATGCTGGATTGTGAGCATCTGAGGAGGGTCAGAGGGAGTGGCAGAAGAAACAAAGTATATGGCCTCAGGCAAAGCAGCAGCAGTTTCTGGCTTTCATTACTCTACAAAAGGAAATGAGAATGCTCCCTGTGCTTCTCAAGTCTTTTTCTCCACTTTGAATTTTTAGGTTAAAAAGTTTTTCTTTTATGTATGTCCTGACAAACACTTCAAATTCTTCTTTTCCTTCTGTTCCACATCCCTTACCTCATCTCTACCCCTATGGTCCTCAGACATCTGAGCATTTTGGAACCACATTCTATGATCATGTAAGCCTTAGGCAGCTTCCCACATGTTAGGCAAACGTGCAATATGAGCTTACTGTGTGATTTGAATTGCAAAGATGAAAACCTAGTGTGTTTGTTAATATCTCAACTTTTTTTTTTGTCTCAAAGTTCCTACATGAGCACACTGCTTCTTACTATGTGAGTTTCCCTGACTCAATTTCTTTTGAGGCATAGGAGAAATTTCAGTTATCTTGGACAATGATACAGAAACATGTTTGTAAAAGTTGTAGTAAAGTTTTCAGTAGATCTCTATAGCAATACGTTAATTTCCCACAGGCTGTTTGGAAAGTAATTTTGAAAATACAGCAATGTATAGGAGAAAATGAGGCATCTCAGAGGCTGTGACTGAGTTCCACCTGAAGCTGTGTATTCTAAGTTACTTGAGACAATTTTGTTAAGCAAAATTCAGAGATACAGAAAATAGAAAATAAGGGCGAAAGATGTTTAGTAAGCACTTAGATAAGATGATGTGTGTTTTATGGAAACAATTTACTTTTTGGAGAGGCATCATGATTAATGGTGGCTGGCATATACCAATGTCAACATGCAAACTAAACCTTTATTTTGTGGTGTGTGCCATTGGGTTCTCCCCATAGACGGTGTGGTAAAGAACCTTAGAATGAGAAAACCAATTTCAAATTCTATTTATGGCTAAAATAATTAAATTGTGTCGTATTTTTATGCCTACAGA
Source organism: Cricetulus griseus (assembly GCF_003668045.3). Lineage (NCBI taxonomy): Eukaryota > Metazoa > Chordata > Mammalia > Rodentia > Cricetidae > Cricetulus > Cricetulus griseus. The sequence goes on from NC_048598.1 coordinate 41,513,981, forward strand.
TCTCCTGTGTCAATGAGTATGTCAGCAGCATGCATCCATCCTACAGAATCATTGTGGGCATAGATATGAGAACAATGAAACTTCACATATCAGATAGTTCTACAGAAGAACAAAGCCAATAGGATAAATGATAGGCGGGTAGGTAGATAGATGACTGATAGATTAGATAGGGAGATAGAGGGATGAATAGATGGATAGATGATACTAAGTGATTTAATATAGGAATTGATTCTCTGATGTTAAAGTCAGGAAGTTCCACAAATTGCCATTTCCAATCTAGAGAAATGGGAAATCTGGTACAGCAACCCAGTCCATGAGCAAAGGCTTGGGTATCCTGTAGATTAGCTCCTGCCAGGGTGCAAGGTCCCTTAAGCCAAAGGTCTGAGAGCCAGGAACTCCAATGCCTTTTGGTAGGAGAAGGTATGACATAGATCTGGAACAGTAAGTCCATTCCATTCAAAATTCCCTTACCATTTTCGTTTATTGGACATCACCCTGGTAAGGAAGCATCTTTTTCACTTAATCTCTTGATCCAGATGATGTCTGCCTCCTGAGACGCCTTTGCAGACATAACTAGAGGAAGTGTTTGCCAGTGAGCATAGCATTCTACAGCCCAGTCAAATTGACATCAAATTTACCCATATAAGAGTATTTGCTATTAATATTGCCATTAGTGCTTTGTTTATCGTCTTACATGTAAATGTACTTTTACACCCCAAGTAGTTTATGAGATATTGTAGGTCATTATTTATTTTTTACTATCCCTGGGTAAATAGTGTATATAAAGATTTGAATAAGACATGTTGAATATATGAATGAATTTTCATTAAAAGTAAAACTAGGAGGGCTGTGGTAACCCACAAGTAATTTTCACTTTTTTATAAGGAAAATTACAGGACAAAGAAGAGACAAATGCTGTTTTCAATGAGGAGTTGTCTCACAGGGAAGAAAGCAGTCAAACTACTGAAATTCTATGGACCACAAGAATTTAACAATGATTCCAAGATAAAACCTTTGTGGCTCTTCACTTGAGAACGAGGCTGAAATTATGCAGGGAAAGAATGAGCCAAAGCAGAAAAGAATGAAATATGAATCAACTAGAAAAATAAAAACTATAGTAGAAAGTAAGTTCAGCTCAATTCTGGGAAGATAGCTTGCCTCTTACACAAGGTAACTTAATGAAAATTAAAACTGAAGTCATCCTTATATTTAAACTAGTACTGACTCACTATTTAAAGTTAAAGATTCAGAGCATATGAGGTATTGTCATGAAACCATGAGATTAATAAGTACCACTGCTTGTAGAGTTATAAGAAATGCTATTAAAATGTCAATAAAATTCTGACTTAAGTATATTCTTGGGAGAGAGTTTTGCTGTGTATTCCAGGCTGCCTTTGAACTCACAACCACCCTTCTTCCTCAGCCTCCCTAGTGATAGGAATATCAGACATGAGCCACCACACAGGCACAAGTATCGTTACATTCAGATCTAATGAGAATATGCAAGGCTAGGAATAAGGCTGAAGTAGGCTGGCTTTTACATAGTGCCTGTACCATAGTTGGGATGCAATTGCATTTGAAAACATTTACTATTTGGCTTCTGAGATGTGATCATGATGGTATGGTAGGCAAAAAGGAAGAAGGGATAATCTCTAGCTTAAACAACGAAGTCAGAAAGAATAAATATATGTGCCCTGGAAAATAAAATTCAAATCAACAGTCTAAAAATTACAGGTTGGTGTAGGCGAATGAATGACTATGCAGGGGTATCTTGAGAAGGTGGTTTGAGAGGACCCGAGGTGCTTTCCTCAAGGTGATGAAACCCTTTCCAATCCTATAGCTGGTTCTAGGCAATGACCCATGCAAAGGCGCAAGGGCAAATAGTATGCTTGGCTGAAGAGGGACAATTAGATGTTAGCTGAAGTACAGGTTGAGTTAAGGGTTGGAGTGTGGAAAATAATGGGTGACTTATGTGTAGTTGTAGAGTCATAGGCAACTTTTCAGACTTGGAAATTAGAATGGTGGTAAAAATAGGGATCTACAGAGTCTGCGAGTCTATGGAGCAGGAATCTGAGACTAGAAGTCAGCTGGGGGAATAGAGACACATGTTCCTTCTGTAATCTCATGCCTATTTGTCACTTACACATGTCACAGAATGTCCTGTGCATTAAGGAGCAAAACGAAGAATGCCCTAAACACAGTGCTTATGTGGAAGGAGTCACAAATACACAAGGGACTAAGAAAAGAGAAAATTACAAGATAACTTCAATGGAGAAAACAAAAGTGAATAAAGACAGCCAGACAAACAGGCAGATGTAGGGGGCGGGGAGGGGGGAGAGAAAAAGAGAGACTTGTTTTCTTGCTTGTTTTTTTTTTTAGGGTGTCTGGACCTCACTTGCCTCTACCTCCCAAGAGTTAAGAGTACAAGTGTGGATCACCAAGCTCAGCTGTGAGCTATTCTTTTAAATTTGCAGTTAAGGGAAGGTGAATGGGACCTTTATGGATGACATTCCAGTTCAGCTTTGAAGTCATATACTTAGGGATGTAAGGTAAAGAGACAGGGTATGGGCATAGCTGTGAGGACTCAGCAATACAGAAACTGACCAAAATTGGAATTAGGAGAGTTTGCTATGGGTTAGGTGACCAGTTGCAGCAAATTCTTAACACAGAGCGCATTGTCAATCCCACAATGACATGACTTCATAGTTATTTCCTTTTGAAATAATGCCTCATAAAGCCTAGGATGGCCACAGACTTATTGCTGACACTGGCCTTGAACTCTCTGTCTCCTGCCTCTGCCTCTCAAGGCTTGAGATTACAGATGTATGATGGATGTTTCTTAATCAGAGTGATTTTTCTTACTAATGTTGCCACTCTGTAAACCCTAACTCACCAGCTAGGGGTTGAGTATGACCTTTGTTAGGTTTGTAACAAAGGTTCCCTCCACAAAGTTTTGGTGTTGAAGGTGTGGTCTCTAGATAAGGTGTCATTAAGATGATGAGAACATGATGGTTCTGCTATAATCAATGGACTCATAATTTGACAGCAACATTGGACCAGCATCATTATCCTTTATCCCATCCTCCCTCTCTGTCCCTGTCTCTCTGTCTGTCTTTTTCTACCCTACCCTCCCTCCCTCCTTCTCTCTCTGCTTCCTGGTTACCATAAGCTGAGTAGCTCTGCATGCTTCCACCATGAAGTTCTGCCTCACCACAGAGACAACAGAGCCAACTGACTGTGAACTGAAAGGGAAACCTTCTTTCTTTGCAATTCTCTCTTAAGCTGAGAGATGGCTCAGAGGTTAAAAGCACTGCCTGCTCTTCCAGAAGACATAGGTTCAGTTCTCAGCACCCCTATCAGCCATTTGCAACTCTACTCCTAGGGGATCTGAACCTTGACACTCTCTTCTGGCCACCTTGCACACAAGGCATGAAAGTAGTGTGCAACATATGTAGGCAAGACACCTATAAAGAAACAAACAATATTTGGAGCAATTCAAAGCTGTTTCTTTAGGTATTTGTCATAGCAATGGACAGACAATAATACCCCTTCCCAGCTTTAGGGTCATGTAGAGAGTGATGGCCCTAGAAATAGAAAAAGGGAGAAAATGTGATTTAGAAGCTGTTGTGCTGGAGAATCTCCAGTCTCAGTAGAGATGGGATAACAAAGAGAAAATTCATTCAAAATTCATTCATATTGCCTACTAAAAAAATGTAAAAAAGACTCCAAGATTATGAGCTTGTGATCTTAATTACATTAAGGAATTTGGGATAGCATGTATATCCCCCTCCTCCTGGAGCAAATAAATGAATACTGAGCATCTTAAGGACAGTAGGTTTATTTTGGCTTATAGTTTGAAGAGATACAGTCTATCATGAAGGGGGGCACCTTGTGGCAGTGTGTCTGTGCTGGTGACAAGTGACATCTAGTTACATTACATCAGGAAAAAGGAAGCAGAGAAAGGGAGATGTTGGTACTAGGGTGGTTTTCTTATTTTCCCTCTTTTGTTCAGTCTGAACAACCTGTGGAATAATGCTGCTCATACTCATGGTGGGCCTTCCCTCATAGAAAATACTCTCTTAACATGCCAGATGTCTATTCCACTAGTGCCTTAGGCATTTCTGAACCTAATCATATTGATAAAGTTACCATATAATTTGAGGAAGAAGTGAAATGTTGTTTAATATTCATTGCAATTTTTAGATGTCTTAATGTCTACTAAAAAGATAAAGAATGCTCTAGCGAGACAGCTCAGTGGATAAAGACTCCTGCTGCCAAGCTTGAGGACCTGAGTTCAAGTCCCAGGGTCCACATTGTAGAAGTAGATAATCCACTCCATCACATTTCCCACTGGTCTCCACACACATGCTTTGGCATGCACTGACAAAACCCCCAATGACACCACACACTAATAAGTAAGTGTAATATAGAGTTTTATTTTTAAGTTCTGGAATGGGATGTGTGTAGATCAGTATACAACTCATGCTTTAGTTCCTCATTTGTAAAATGAATCTTTCCTTTTCTGGTCTTTTGCTTGCTTCTTTTTGAAGCAGTCTATGTAGCCCTGGCTGTTCTCAAACTCACAGAAATCCTCCTGTTTCTGTTTCCTGAATGCTGGGATTCAAGGTGGGTACTATGATGCCCAGCAAGAGTGTTTTCTTAAGTGACTTCAAGAGTCACTCTCTCCCCTAAATGTGTAAGATGCTGTAAATCAAAGCCATGTTTTTCTGTTTACTGCTTAGCCCTTTCTTTATCTTCTTTGATTTCAAGATAATGGACCCCAAGATGATCATTACATGAATGCAAAATACATTTATAAACAAGGATGATTAGATCTCTTCCCCCTCTCATTTGTACAAGCTTCATGTTTTGGATCTTGTATGTGCTAAGACTGTTTCTTGGTTCAGTGGCTTCACAACTACTTGATTTTATTGCTTTCCCTGTTTTATTGCTATTGCTGTAGGATGTGGCTGGTCTGCTTTCTGCTGTGGTTTCCTCCACTACAATCATTTGTTAAAATGTGCCTTTTGTCCCTCCCAGTTGCAGTCATTTCTCTACAGCATGCTTTTCAGAAATGAATGGAGAGCCCTGCTATCTTCAGCTAGTGCTAGCATGAAAGGGTCTCTTAAAAACCACAATAGGAGAAGCAGTGGCATATCAGATTATGGTAATTGTGATAAGACTTCAAGCCTACTGCCTTATCTTTAAAAATAATGTTTAAGCGAAATTAGAAAACACGGGTTAGCTGTACAACAGGAAGCAGCAGAGGAAAGCAGATTGTATGTTCCATGCAGAGGACAGAGTCCCTGGGGGAAGCACAGTGTATGTTCCATGCAGAGGACAGGGTTCCTGGAGGAAGCACAGTGTATGTTCTGTGCAGAGGAGAGGGTTCTGGAGAAAGCACAGTACAGCTGTTCCTTAACCAGAGAGACACATACTGCTTTTTCCTCTGAAACCTGCTCTTGCAGTAGCCAGGTCTGTTGAGTGGACTTGCTCTGAGTACAAGTTCCCAAATTCTACCTAGAAGATCCCTTG